>NC_052626.1:35236890-35539920 GCF_016161935.1 Mauremys reevesii | reverse complement strand
AATACAGGCTCAATCCTGCTCCCATTGAAATTAATGCTAGTTTTGCCCCTGACAGTATTAGGAACTTTATTAATAACCCCTTTAGATAGTATCACATCTGGGCACTGAATGCAAATACATGGAGAGCTGAACTGAATTTCAGATACTAAATTTTGCATTATGCATAATCAAGTAATTTGAGATTCAACTAGATAAATTGCTCATCTACATGTATAACTTGTATCTCTTTGTCCATTAAAAACTTACAAGTCTCGGACAAGACCTACAGTTTGAGCAAGTGTCATTCACATCAGAGAATAAACAGATCTGGAAGAAAATCCTGCTCCTTTACTAACCTTGAGTCACAAATTATCCTGGCACATGAAACATCAGTAGAATAAAACATTCTGGGACAGATTCCAATCTCAGATATACTGTACCAGTGTAAATCCAAAGTAAATGAAGCCAGCACAGTTACTGCAGATTTACATAGGAATAAATGAGCTAAAAAATAGCTCACTATGGACTTCTGTAGCGTAAAAGAGATGTCACTTTCTCTACTGGCACCCAGCATCCATAGAACACAGCATTAATTGTGTAAAGCAGAAGATTCTCAATTGAGCTAAAAAATCTATAATTTAAATTTGAAAAGACATTACGGGAGCCAAAGTGCTGATGCCCAGTTCAAGTAAAACTTTGGTAAATGAAACTGACCAAGGCTTTATCAGATTCCAGGTCACAAAGTCGGAGTTTATGACCAGAAGGGATCATCAGATAATCTAGTCTGACCTAAATACCGTAGGTCACCAATACCACTCAGCATCCATACACGAATTCTAACAACCAAAACTAGACCAAAGTATTATAGCCCGTAGGCGACTAAACTTATATGTGCCACAGGCAGAGAATAGGTGCTCTCACTTATGCTGCAAGGTGTTATTTGACAACAAATAAAAAGGCACCCTCGGGAATTCGAATTTTACAAATAGTGCTGCCGGGACTCTGACTCATACAACATGAGTCACATTAGTTCCAGTATGTGTTAATTATATTAATTTTATATATTCATTTGGGGCAGAAGGGAGAGGAAATTTTAAAAAAATCATCAGCAAGAAGCCCTGAAATTTATCAACCTTTTTCAGTGTAGAAATATGTGAACCTTTTAAACAAATGTATACAAATCAAGGAGCTGTATGTTAGCAAATGCAAGAAGGTTTTCTTTCTGTGTATCTTGTTTGTTTGGAAAAGGCCTGAGAGCACAATTCTTATAGAAGAATCAGAGAAAGTAATGCTTTTTTTTTTTATCTCAGGCAAAGGGGCTTTGACATGCAGATCTTTTGTTTGTGCATGTGAGGAGATAACGGGGGCATAGAGCTAGAAAATGTCAGAAGTCATATATAGTATACTCAGCATATATCAGTATTACAAACATCTTCAAGGACGGTGAGAATTCCACCCATATAAGAAACTTAAAAGAAATTGGCATTAAGACCATGGTCCTGCAAACATTTAAATGCATGAATAATTGTCCCATTGACTTCAGTGGAACTACTCACATGAACACAGTTACAGTTATGCTCAGTGTTTTGCATTATTGTTGCCTTTATTTATTTACTCTTTTATATTGATTCACAACACAGTATTCATTGTCTTATTGATTTATGGTATATTACATACATATATATGAATGCCCAGCAGTCAGCCAGTCTTCAGCCTAGTGCTTGTCCCCTGGTTCTACCTGAGCCTGCCTCACCAGAATGGTACACCACAAAACACTGAATCTTAGTAGTGGATTTCATGGACATATTGGTTAATATGGCCTTGATAATATTTAATTCTGCAACTATGGTAGTTATTGTTAGGGCTGGTCCACACTAAGAAGTGGGGTCGAACTAGGGTACGCAAATTCAGCTATGTGAATAGCGTAGCTGAATTCGAAGTACCCTAGTTCGAACTACTCACCCGTCCAGACGCCGTGGAATCGAAGTCCGCGGCTCCAAAGTCGACTCCGCCACCGCCGTTTGCAGTGGTGGAGTACCGGAGTCGACCGCGGCGCTTCCGGAGTTCGAACTATCGCGTCCACATTAGACGTGATAGTTCGAACTCCGAGAAGTCGAACTCACCGCGTCGACCCGGCTGGTAAGTGTAGACTAGCCCTTAGTCATTTGAACATTATGCCATCTAACTGTCAATGCCAACATGCAGTACCTACCTATTATTCACCTCTGCCTGCTATATCTCTCTGCCAGTCTCCTTGATATTTCATTTTCTGCTCACTTTTCTTCCACTCACAGGTCTTTATTCAGACTGAATAGCACCATACAACACCATACACCACAAGTAGCACCAAACACAGTCAGTGGGACCAGCTGTGGAATAATGTACTGTTCAACACAGATAAGAACACCAGAACCTACCCCATAAGGATTTCCCCTGGAATCTTATTGTGTGGCCATTTTTTGTTATAAGAACATAAGAATGGCCATACTGGAACAGACCAAAGGTCCATCCAGCCCAGTATCCTATCTGCCGACAGTGGCCAATGCCAGGTGCCCCAGAGGGAGTGAACCTAACAGGTAATGATCAAATGATCTCTCTCCTGCTATCCGTCTCCACCCTCTAACAAACAGAGGCTAGGGACACCATTAATGGACTTAGCCTCCATGAATGTATCTAGTTCTCTTTTAAACCCTGTTATAGTCCTAGCCTTCACAACCTCCTCAGGCAAGGAGTTCCACAGGTTGACTGTGCGCTGTGTGAAGAAGAACTTCCTTTTATTTGTTTTAAACCTGCTGCCCATTAAATCCATTTGGTGGACCCTAGTTCTTGTATTATGGGAACAAGTAAATAACTTTTCCTTATTCACTTTCTCCATTCCACTCATGATTTTATATCCTTAGTCTCCTCTTTTCCAAGCTGAAAAGTCCTAGCCTCTTTAATCTCTCCTCATATGGGATATAAAGTGTTGTTAATTTATATATATATATATATATATTGCATTTATAAAAAACAAAAAGCAATACAACACTTATATGCCAATAAAAATATAGTGCAAAATATAATGCTCCACAAATCAAAACCTCTCAGCATTACTATCCCATGGCAACTGAAAAAAAAATCCTGATTTTCTCACATTCAAGGTACTTCATTTCAACAAAAGCAAACTTAATTAGCCTAACCTGTATTTATTTATTTATTTATTTATTTTAAAACTGGTCTGAATCAAATGAATCTCCCTAAAAGCAAAAACAAAACAAACAAACAAACAAACAAAAATTAAAAACATTAAAAGCCCTTGAGCTGGACTTCCTGTCATAAACCACTTTGTGCTTAATTAAGCAACCAAAGATGAGAACAGATAGTTTAGGGGCCCCAGCAAGGTGTTTGGTTGCAGGCATCCAATAGGAAAAAAGTCCACGTTCCTGAGGAAAGATATGTAAACACTTACTGCTTTCTTGGATTTGTTTTCCTCCATTTATCAAGAAGAAAGAAAATAGATATTGATGGATAAGCAAATGCATTATCCCAGATGGTTGTTTAAAAAAAAAGATGAAGAAAAGGCTTTTCCTATATTTATTGGATTTTAATTGGACAACAGCAAATTGTGGAATAATTAAAGTCTTTCCATGAAAAAAAAATGGAGAGAGAAAATGTTGAAATATTGTCGGATTTGTTTCAAGAACAGAGGTATTGAGATAAAAAAGGCTTTCCAAAGAGGTGGGGAGATTTTATGAACATAAACAAGGGCTGACATCCTGTGCTCTTTATTCTCTATTCAGTCCTGACTTTGACAGAATTTAGTCTAAGTAAAAATGGAGTGAAAACTGGGTTAAGCCCTCAGTATCTGGTCCAATATTACGTCTCACTCTTACAGGGCTTTATAAACACTAATTCATCATTTGTCATAAATGCCCTGGAAGGTAGGGAATGGAGTTTTTTATCAACAGTTTAGAGATGGAGGATGAGATTCTGTGCTACACCTCTAAGAGGCTTTAAACCATCTTTGCACTTTCTCCATCTTGGGCTTCTCAGGGGGCTGTAGGGTTACTAAAACAGCTCTGAGGGCCTGCCTCAGTTAGGGCAACCTCTGGAAGCTGCCCTAAAGGTGACAATACTCTGCAGAATCTTGTTCTTCATGCTATGGTCTCACCTTCCACCAGGGGCGGCTCTAGAAATCGGGCTGCCCCAAGCAGCGCGGAGCGCTGCGCCGCCCTTCCCCGGTCCCACGGCGGGTCCCCTCTTCCCGCGGCTCCGGTGGAGCTCCCGCCGGCATGCCTGCGGCAGGTCCACTGGAGCCCGGGACGAGCGGACCTGCCGCAGTCATGCCTGCGGGAGCACAACCGGGGCCGCGGGAAGACGGGACCCGCCGCAGTCATGCCTGCGGCAGGTCCGCTCGTTCCGGGCTCCGGTGGACCTGCTGCAGGCATGCCGGCGGGAGCTCAACCGGAGCCAAATGCCGCCCCCCCGGGAAACGGCCGCCCCAAGCGCCTGCTTGGCGCGCTGGGGTCTAGAGCCGCCCCTGCCTTCCACACAGCCTCCTACCCCCTACTCCCCAACATAAACCTTATCCTGGGGCTTATGATGGGGTCTTTGGTAGACTCTTTGACAGTTCCTGCGACCTAGGATATTCTTCTCCCACACAGAATTGGAGTTTTTTGGGGTTCCTGTTAGGCTGCTCTGTCCCTTTTACTCAGTCTGAAGAGGCCAGAGAGGGAGTGAGGATCTCACTCAGAGAAATTAAGGACAAGAGGTTAAGTAATTTGGTTAATGTTAGTTAGTGTCAAAGTCAGGATTAATGATAAGAATCAATGAGGCAGAGTGATACATGAATGAGCAGCAGAAGCTTTCAGCTGATAGCCCTTTCAAGGTTTACCTTGATCAGCTAACTCAGTAAAACTGTATCTGCCTTCTTAACACTAGGATTTTAACATATGTTATCTATGAGGTGTTATAAATACACCTTTATTCCTAGTATAGATATGGCCAAGAGTAAGGGGCATGATCATGGTTTCTAGTAGAGCCAAGGGAAATGTATTTGCTTAACCTGTGCATTTAAGTCCTTACACTACCATCATTCTGGTTCTAGCCTTTCCACATCAGTGGCAGGTATTGAGCTTGTCTTTGCTGAATCCCCACCTACTGCTTGGTCATACTCCATCCAAGTTTTATGAAAGCTACAGAGCAGATACGCCAAACCCGCAGAAAAAAACCCTCAGAAATTGGGCTTGTTTTTGGCTTAATTGGCTTGTAAGTTGCATGTTGGCTAGTTTTTGGCTTGTAGCTTGTTGCTTGTTTGGCTTGAAGCTTGTTGTAGCTTGTTGCTTCTTTTTTTTAATCAGCTCCCGGCAAGCAGCGGCAAGGAGGGGCAAGCAGAGGCAAGTGTGGGAGAGAGTCAGGGGTGCACAACAGGCCCTCCACAGTCTCAGACTGCACGCCGGGGAGATCTAGTCACATAGAATGTTGGGGCTCTTAGGGATTGGCTTGTTTTGGCCTTTTTTTGAAATGGGATTAGCTCAATTTTTGGCTTATTGTGAAAGTCGGGGTCCTTATTTACCATGTGAAAGTTGGCAACCATGCTGCAGGAGGATATATGTTGCTCAGAGCACTAATAGTTTACAATGCAGATTGTATAATAAATGATGCAGAGCTGGGATGGAAACATAATATGTTGGATGCCAATTGCCCATGACCTTCTGTTCTGGAAGGTCATGCCCTGAGACTCCTAGATCTCATCTTCTATATATTTTTCAGCAGTGACGGAGGCAACTAGCTGGTAGGAGGTAGACACATATTGTGTAGCCACTAGGCACCTTTTTCCTAATAAAAGACCCTCACTATTCCACTGTTCTTAGGTTTGCTATATTTTTGCTTCTCCTTTGCATCAGACAGAGAAAAGGATCACTTGAATCTTCTTCTTTTTCTTATCCTAAAGCATCTTTACAGACCTGGGGAGCAGTACAGTGTCACCATTTGTTCCTGTTCATGGCTTGTTCCTCCGTTAAGCCCAGCCTGGTTATGTCCCTGAGTATAAGCTCCCGACATCTCATAAGTGGTTGGCTGTCTATGTCTCACTGATCTTGGAAGCGGCATGGGCCAAGAGATGTGCTGGCCATCCTTCCTGCAGCTTCCATTGGCCTGGAGCGGCAAACTGCAGCCAGTGGGAGCCACGATCGGCCGAACCTGCGGACGCGGCAGATAAACAAACTGGCCTAGCCTGCCAGGGGCTTTCCCTGAATAAGCGACGGCCCAAGTTTGAGAACCAATGCTCTAGAGCATAGAGGTGTGTCCTCCATCTAGTGGGTGAGGGTAGTCCATTTTGGGGAAACCCAGAAGCATTGCACTAAATATTACAAAATAAGGCATTGTGAACCAAGTGCATTGAGGAAAAGAGAAACTCTGATTTCAGTCAGATGCAGACAGGGCTTGCTTAGCCTCTTTAGACAAGTCTGTCTAGGAGAAGGATATATCCAGGGCTGGCTCCAGACCCCAGTGCGCCAAGCGCGCGCTTGGGGCGACGTCCCGCGGGAGGGTGGCAGGCGGCTCCGGTGGACCTCCCGCAGGCATGCCTGCAGAGGGTCCGCTGGTCCCGCGGCTCCGGTGGACCTCCCACAGACGTGCCTGCGGAGGGTCCGCTGGTCCTGCGGCTATGGTGGAGCATCCGCAGGCATGCCTGCGGGAGGTCCACCGGAGCCGCGGCTTTGGTGGAGCATCCGCAGGCACGTCTGCGGGAGGTCCACCGGAGCTGCGGGACCGGCGACCACCAGAGCACCCCCCGCGGCGCGCCGCCCTGCTTGGGGTGACTCAAATCCTAGAGCCTCCCCATGATATATCTGATTTCAAATCTTAGCAGACCAAGCTCATTAGCCTTGGAAGACAAATGGCTGAGGGTAGAATCTCTGATACCTGTTTCTAGCCAGAGGCATATGACATGGTATTCCCAGAAGCTGGATAATGTGAACTGGCCTAACAAGCCATTATATCTGAAACGTATATTTTTTTATTAAAACCCAGACTCGTATGGATTTCAACTTAGGCCTATAAAATCTAGCAAATGAAAATGGTCATGGATTTTGAATAATGGGTAAACATATTACACATTTTAACCATATATCTCCAATAAATTCTAATCCTTTTGTCTGCCTTTTGGCAGCCTGGTTTTCAATGTTGTCAATATTGTTGTCCTTTTTATCCACTGAAACCCTGCAGCATGGACAGTGGTGTAATGTTTGTTAACCACTCAGGAGTAAAGTGGGTTATATAAAAGGCAATTCCCCCTCTGTTCAATCAGGCTTCTAAAAATATCCTGTTCACAGTGGGCATGCTCATGTAACACATATAATTAGCATAGCCCTTCCCATACAATGCAATGAGACTTTGTTGGCATGACTACCAATTCAAGTGTTGCCAAAATGTAGGAAAAAGATAAAACCACTCAAACGTCTGTGAGGTTTGGGCATGGCCCAACCTGTATAGGGTTACACATTGGGTATGGGGAATGTGTAACCCTATGTCTATTTGTCATTACTATCCATTTCTGATGGGGTGACAGGTTGCAATGCCCCCTTTTTTTCTGCATTTCTATGATACCTTTATTTCTGAGTAATGGGATCTTACAATCTTTAATGTATTTATCCTCAAAGGTACAGAAGTTCAATTGTCACTATTTTACAGATGGCGAACTGAGGAACAGAGACATTAAAACAACAAGTAGTCCGGTGGCACCTTAAAGACTAACAGATATTTTTGGGCATAAGCTTTCGTGGGTAAAAAAAAATCACTTCTTCAGATGTATGGAGTGAAAATTACAGATGTAGGCATTATATAATGACACCTGAAGAGAAGAGAGTTACCTCACTAGTGGAGAACCAGTGTTGACAAGGCCAATTTGATCAGGGTGGATGTAGTCCATTCCCAATAATAGATGAGGAGGAGGCAAAGCTGCTTTTGTAACAAGCCAGCCACTCCCAGTCCCTATTCAAGCCCAAATTAATGGTGGTGGATTGATTTCAGTTACGCAACTTCAGCTACATGAATAACATAGCTGAAGTCGACACACTTAGATCTACTTACCACAATGTCTTCACTGCGGTAGGTCGACTTCCGATGCTCCCCCGTCGACTCCGCTTATGCTTCTCACTCCAGTGGAGTACCAGAGTCGACAGGAGAGCGCTCAGCAGTCAATTTATCGCATCTTCACTAGATGCAATAAATCGACCCCTGCTGGATCGATCGCTTTTAGGATTAGAGGTTAGAAGACTTTCTCCATATCCTGTTCAGCTCTTGACTTCTCTATTGAGACATTGCCATTGGGGATGCCAAATGTAATTGGTCTTGTTTTGCTTTTATTTGGGCATAGAACTGCTATGAACTGGGCTAAAGCCAACAGCTCATTTTAGATAGCAGTGACTTTTGGTTACTATTCTCATTGATCAGATTAAAATAAAGTACCTCGTTATCTCTTCATCTCATTATGTATTACTATTATTTTTATTAGGGTTTTTAATCAACAAATATTAAGAAAACACTCAATCAGCATGATACCAAGCATTGTTAGGTATAATACTAGACATTCATTCATTTAATATGTTTCTATGATTTGGTCTGAATACTTTCTAGAATATTAAACATTTTGTTTTTTACCGTAGTATGTTTGAAGTACAAGGGTAACTGAATTTTGCCTTCAGATGTTCATGCACAACTTCCCTTATCTTCTCTGGGACTTGAACACACATCTGAAGGCAGAATTTGGGTCCTAATTTTTATGTTGTATCTCATTGGTCATTTTATGTGAGTGACATCTGGTCATAATTTGTCTGAGAGAATCAGAAGAGCTATGAAATCTACATGGATTCCTGAAAAGTTAACACATCATGGGTGGACATATGATCCTGTATCTGGAGAAATATTCAGAGTTGTGAACAGGGGCATCTTAGACTCTGTAAAAAAAAAAAAAAAAAAAAAAAAAAAACCAGAAGGCCATCTGTACACCAGTAAAAGTTGCAGTTCATAATTCTGAGTCATTACAGAACTTCTTATTTGCTCTCCTACATTTGAAAGAGATGATAATGAGTAAAGTCTTGGTTTAGTTCCGATTTCATTACAAACCCTTTTATGATCCTCTCTGTAATCAATATCATGCCTGCATATGTTCAAGCCAATGACCATATCCCCATTCGAGATAGAAAATAATTTCAGATCCCTCTCTCTCCTATCATATATGTCGGATATATGTAAAATGTCTAATTTTGCCCATCTGTATCTACTTCTAGGCATTATAATTTTAATGATTTGATATATAGCCTCACACATTTGAAAGGAATAAATATTTTTTTCTGTTTTATCAATATTGATGAAATCAGTGCATTATAATTTAAAATTAAGATTTTGGTCAGATCACTTCTCAGATTTTTGCTCAGACTCTGGAGCACCAACAGACGCCAGGAAAGACATTTCCTAGGGTTTAAGAGGTTCAAACACATATGCTGATTGTCAGAGCCCTGGCTGCATGGGACCCCAGTTGTGGGTACGCAGAACTGGTCAGCTTGGATGATGCAGCAACTCACCGTGTCGGACGCCATCAGATGGTCAAGGGACATCTATTTTTAGAACATATCACTGGACATCAGCAATACCAGGAGAGATGAGCTGGAGTGCCATTGAGAAGTGAAGTCAGGAAAGTAACTGAAATACTTCTCTGATGGACTATATTTACTGAGAGACAACCCATCCTAAATTCTCAATTACTGAGGGACAATCTACACTCATTGCTATATTTGCTTCCCACAAGCTACTCTTAGCATAACATTTTATGAGTGATGTATGTGAATATTAGGATGCTAATATGTTAACTGTATCATTAAATTTATTAACCTTAATTTGAGATATTGCAGATTATGTACTATATGTATTTTATGACTTTTAAACCAAACCTTGTACTTTTGGATAATGTAAGCATTATACCCAGATGTATAGACATTCCTTCCTTAACCTGTATATTAGATAATTTCAACATTAGCTTTAACACTTCAAATAGCCTTTAGTTGGACATAACATGTTAAACACCTATTCTGTACATATACATGCTGCATATGTGCTGCTGCTATTACATGATTGAGTTGTATTATATTAGCATCTAGAGGCCTGAGTTGAGATCCAGGCCCTCTTGTATAAGGCACTATGCAAAGTAATATAAAGAGAGACAGTCTCTTCCCCAAAGATTCTACAACTAATTAGACAAGACAGACAAAGAAGGGAAAGGGAAATGGAGGTGCAGAGGAATGAAGTGACTTGGTCAAGATCATGCAGCAGGGCAGTGGAAAACTAGGAACATGACCCACAGCTCTTGACTGTGAATACTGTGCATAGTCCAGTAGATCACATGGGGTCCCTGGCCGCTGAACTAGAGGTGGCTTTAGATTCCAGTGGCCTCTGGATCAGGCCCTAGGATTAATGGCACATAACATCACAATGGGATTTAGGTTCAATACTGGATCAAATGGCAGCACTCCTGGGTTCAATTTTCCTGTCATTTTATTGATTTAACAACAGGGCCAGAGAGATGTAAATGAGAGCGTAACTGGATCCAAATCATGTATTTTAAATGAAAGACCAGCTTATTCTTCTCAGAGATGTTGATACAAAATTGTGAACTGGATGCTTTCTTGGACTTCCAGTTCCACCTTATTTCACAAAAGAATCAATGACTCCTAATAATCCGCCATCTCCTATTGGTCAAAAGTCAATTAATAACAAACTGATAACAATGAGTGAGAGAAATGAGTTTTCCCTTTTCTGACCTGACAAATTGTTAATGGACAGGGACAATAATAATATGCAATAAGGTTTATTCTCTGGGTCTTATCTCTGCCGCTTATTGGACAATATTAGACTAAAGCATTCGTAAGGATTTTATTTCTGGTTTTGCAAATTATGGTAGGATTATTTGAGCTCAAAAATGTTATTACTGTTTTCTTTGTATGTGCACAGTTAAAATCAATATAATATATATTAAAAGTTAAACCCAAAATAATTGAATAATTGTGTACATGGAATATAATGGGATTTTATTACTAATTTTTATTTAAAATACATTTTTATTTAAAATATTTGTTTGCATTTTGTAACTTCTTCTCTATCAGTTCTTACTGATTTTACTAGGGACAAACATAAGGCAGCAAAACATAGGCAACAACTATTTATGTTTTCTTCTGTAGGGTCTTACTGTGTAAATTTACTCACTATTGACTAGGACTGTTTATGTGAGTAACTGCTTACCGTGAGTCAAGGATTTCATAACTGAGACCAGTATTTAACAATGTTACATATTATTGAAGTTTAGGAGTATTTACATCACTTTATCATAGAGTACATATTATAAAGCCAAATTGTAATTGAGAGAGCAGGAGCTACAAGCCAAAGTTTCCAGTTTTAACTGGAAAGCTGCTGTTGACTTATCAACTCCAATGACTTGAATATAGACTGCTATGTAACTGCTTAGGCTATGTATACACTACAAAGTTAAGTTGACTTTGTGTAAGTCAACATCGAGCCTCCGATTTAAGTAAGTCGATCTTGCATTTCCACACTACGCTCATTGTGTCAGCGGAGTGACGCCTCACTAGCAGGCTTGCATCGACACACGGAGCACTGCGCTGTGGTTAGCTATCCCACAGTACATGTAGCTGAGTGGAATTTTGGGTTGGTCTTGCAATGAGACCAAAACATTGGCGTGGGTGGTTATGGGAACATGGCATTAGCCTCCCATGATGCTCTTAACTCCCTCACTCCCTGAAATTAATGGCAAACAAACCAAGCCTTTTTCACACCTGTTTTTCATAAGCCTGGTTTGCCTGCACCGATACAGAAGCTGCCGCATGGAACAATGTGATGCCATGCAAGCAGCCCTACTGGAAGACATAGAGCAGAGCAATTCACAATTGCTGGCAACAGTCAAGCATCACCCTGACATAGTTGAGCACCATTTCTGGGCCCGGGAAACAAGCACTGACTGGTGGGACCACATTGCTATGCAGCTATGGGATAACAAGCAGTGACTGCAGAACTTTCACATGCAATGATGCCTGTAGACTTGCTACTGGAGTGGCACAGGGAAGTGTCCTATTGGGGTAGACAAAATAAGGCAGCCCTTCCCAGAAACCTTTTGCAGAGGATTGCAGAGTATATCCATGAAAGTTTTCTAGAGATCTCCATGGAGGATTCCAGGGCCATCCCTGTGCACATAAACAGTCTTTTTCAGAGACTGCATAACTAGAGTGACCACCAATACCCACTACATCTACTTTCTTGTTCAGATTAAACATAAAAAATAATAGCATGTAACCCCTCCAGTTTGACCCCAGCATTACACTGTGCCACCGACTGGTCCTGTGAAGGGATGGGCTCCAGGATTAAAAACAGTTCTTGACTGTCAGGGAGAATGGATCCTCCACTTTCCTGCCTCACATTCTCCTCCTCCTCTTCTTCCTTATCAACAATGTCTTCCTCGTTGTTGCTCGTGGTCAGCCAGGGCTTCTAGGAGGTATCCCTGGAGCATTTTAGGGTAGTGGTGGGGTTGCCGCCAAGAATTGCATGCAGCTCCTCAAAAAAGTGTCTGTGGGGCAGAATCAGAATGACTGTTTGCCTCCCTTGGCTTCTGGTATGCTTGCCAAAGCTCCTTTATTTTCACGTGTCACCAGTGCATGTCCCTGGTGTAGCCCTTCTCCTCCATGTCCTGTGCAATCTTGGCATAGATGTCTGCATTTATTCTGCTGGATTGGAGCTCTGCCTTCACAGATTCTTCTCCCCACACAGCAATAAGATCCATCACTTCCTATGTAATCCATGATAAAGCGTGTTTGTGGCCTGAGTCTCCTTGATCAGCTCTTCTTGCTGATCAAACAGGAAATTAAAATTCAAAAGTTCCCGGGGCTTTAACAGGGGAGTGGCTGTTTCCTGTGTACCTGGCTGATGTGCAGGGGAGTTGAAAGTGCTCTCCAGAGCGGTCACAGAAGAGCATTGTGGGACAACTCCTGGAGACCAATTCATTTGAATTACACAATGCAGTGTCTAAACTACATCCATGTCAACCCATGGATGTCGAATCAAGTGCTATGCCTCTCGCAGAGGTGGAATATAGAGTATGGGCCACTTAGTTTGGGGAAAGAACTCAGTAGTCTGGACACATACATTAGAGCGACTTAATGCAGCTTATGTCAACCTAAGTTTGTAGTGTAGACTGGGCCTAAGTGCTATTATTACTATTAGAATTACAAAGTGTAAAATCCTGACTTCATTAAAGTCAATAGCAAAATTCCCTTATTACTGAAGACTTTCAAGATTCTGAATTGTTTAGAAAAACTGCTTGTTCCCTTCCAGTTTTCAACCTGGACTAGACTCTGGAGCACCCCAGGAAAGACATTTCCTATGAAATTTCCAGCCCATTTCTGCAGGCTTAACATGTTCACTTTTTTGTCAGAGAAGCTTCCCTCATGATCTAAAACAGAAACAATATCATCTTCAAGTTTAAATTAGGGCTACAGCTGGGTAAAACTTTGGACGGATATCTTTGGATGAGGCAGAGGGAATTTCTGAAAGAGCTTTTAGTCCCATACTGATTAACAAAGGGACAATATTATATTGTGAAGTGCACAGGCTACCAACACTAAATCACATAGGTATAAAAATATTGGCTTGCTTCAGGTACAACCCAATACATTGACTGTAATTTGTCACTTACAAACTATGACTTTTAGGAGTATGATATTGGGTCACAGGCTGTTCTTTATACTGGAGACAGCTTTTTCAGCCATCACCATATTTCTTTGCTCCAAGAGCAAGAATTCTAACTGGGAGCCCCCAGGATTCCTCATTTTTTTCTTTTTGCATCTACCTGAAAAGCCTGGTATCACAATGGCTCTCTATATGACCAAGCAGGGTTGAGCCAGATGCTTTTTCCTTTGTCTGTCTCTAGCTTTTTAGTCACTTATTTGGTTATTATACAGTTGACCTCATCTGAAAAGAAGTGTCTCAAACTGGTCTATGTAACTGCAGGCACAGTTTTATACCCACAAACAACTGTGCCTACACAGATACAATTTGACCTCAATTATTTTCAAGAAAGAAACTGGGACTTAAAAAACTGGAGCTGCTTTTCAAAATTAGGCCCTGCATATTTTGTGGTATGCTAAAGATTTTTTTTTTTGAATCTTGGTAGAGTTGTGGTGAAGATGGAGCTTTAAAAGTACAAAACTAGATAATGCCCATGTAGGTGTACATGATGGCCTATGGACCACTTGGCACAGTGTGCATTCTGGCCCAGAATCACAGCTCCTCTCCACTCAGGGGAGAAAAGAGGCTACTGAGGTGCTCTCCCCTATTAGCAACTCTCCACAAGGAGACAGAGGTGTGTGTGGAATAGATAAAGACTTGGCTCCAATTTTCCCCACATACTTGACAGAGTGGCCATTCTGTGGGGAAGGATTCTTCATCCTATAGCATGATGTCATAAATTACTCCCCCCACCCCCATGAATCAAGAGCTCTTCTCCCTTAGAGGTAGCAAAGCTCCACCTTGACCCCATCACAAGGCTGCATGCTTACCTGTGACAATCTACCCCACAATTATTACTAGCAACACAATCTCACTCTTCAACATCCTTTGCCTTTCCATATTTCTCTTCCACTCCGCTCCTTTCTTTATTTCTCAACATTCCAGAGATATTTAGAACATCCTTCAACCAAGTATCTCCCAGGACATGTCCTTGAAATACAGTGATACCAATTGTGACGTTCTTGCCAATATGTGTGTGAGAGAGGAAACATTCACACTCACCTAATGCATTAATAGCAGAGTTGGTCACAAGCCCAAATAAAGATGTTGGAATGATGTTAGGAATATGTGCAGCAAATTCACTCTCATGTTATTCATAGGGTCACATACCATTTATTCTTTGCAAGGATTACAGCCCTTACTTAGGTTATTCAGGGAAATATTTGTGAAACCCAAAAGTTTCCTGAATGACTATTTGTCCAAAATTCACACTCAAAAGTTTGTTATTTGTTATTTCCTTTTCTTCTCCTGTTTAGACTAAGTGATCCAGCCAGGGAGCATGAACAATGTCATGTCATACAAATAGTCAGGAGCAATAATCTGTGAATGGCCCATATGCTGACGATTATTTGTGTCAACTATTTTGCAAATACCGTACTTCAGAATGACTCATAAATGTGCAGAAATCAAGATAAGTTTAGTCATTATTTGACAATAGTGAAAATGCCATTTTTGTCTGATAAGCTATAATTATTAACAATTTCACCAGCTCAGACTAATATAATGATAGTTTTGGCTACAACCTACTTCAATAGCTGGTATTAATAGCAAACTTTGTCCATACTGAAGTCAACTGGAGGTTTGCTATTGATTTTAATAGGGCCAAGATTTCACTCATGTTATTTAGTATTAATTACATATTGTGCTTAATTTAGTTATTTTTGATGCTCTGCTCTATTGTAGCCTTCTGCACAGGTAGTAATTTGCTGTATAGCAATGGTTGAAGAACCAGACTAAGTAAAACTCCTCTGAGTAATTAATAGGAAGCTTACAAAAATACAGCATTTCCAATAACAGAAATCTAGATCAATGTGAGAAGTTAGAATGGCTGTCCATGTTAAATAAGAAACAAACCAAACCTTTAAGTTTCAGAATTTTTTTTTTAAATCTTTAAAACCTGGTGGCATCTCTTCCCTCTTAATCTGGCTAGGATCAGTTATGAAAGTGCCACAAAAAAGACAAGTACTATTCCCAATGTTACCAGACCCTGAAATACAGGAATTTACATGGAAAATATTGTTCTTGGGATTTTTGCATTTCTAGACTATTGTAGTTAAGATAAATTCAGACATATATCCAGATTGAACCTTTGACCTTTGCAGGCTTAACTCATTGCTGCCAATAAATCATAATTATTTGCTTGCAATGTCTTTTTCTGTGGACTTGGTTAGCAAACGTGCAATTAAGTTTTTAGTTATGGTCCTGCACCACATCTAAAGGAGGTTGAATGATGCAGATTTCACTGAGGCACTCCTCTCCAACCTTCATCAGGAGGTGAGCCACGTACCAACAGGGAACTGCTAACAGCCATAAAGAAACACTGATGAAAATGCCTGCTGACAAAAACCACTAAATTGATGACATTCCGAAAAAAAATCACAGTTATTTTGGAGAATAATTATAGGGCCTCTGGAATGGGAAATGAGACACTGTTTAGTTAGCATACTAGCATGAGGAACATACTGTTTGATTTTACATTTTCAAAGGATAACAACACTCTGTGGTATTTGAAATATATGGGAGGTCTTTTTTAATTCTTGGGAAATTTGGTGCCCCTGACAAATGACAAACAGCACGCAGTTTGAGCCAAGAATAGTAAATGCAGGTGTCGTTCAAGCTTCTTCCATACACTTCTGTGAGTGTTACTCAATTATATCATATGCAGGCCTTGAAATCCCAGTCCTGGGCCCCTGCAGTGCCCTGCTCTGCAAATGTACCCTGTGTGCAGGGCTTCTCATGAGCAGGGAATGCCAATTGTGCCAAATGATATGGCAGCTTTATGATATTGTTTAAGGATTTTATTTTTCATATAGGAGTTGTTTCAGATTAAAATGAAATATAGGCCAGCAGCAGGCTAATGTCGCCACCCCCCTACCCTTATCTTCCTCAACAACCTCTCTCCTCTCTTTGGAGATAGGATACCAAAGATGTGCAATAAAGTTCTGTAATTTACCATAATAATTATTTATACATGAAGTAAGTTAGTTTACACTATGAACTGTACAATATTCTGAAGCAATGGTCTGTGAAATTAGAGTCCCAAACAAGGGGCTAGAGCATAGGAAGTGTTTTGATTATTATTACAGCAATATATATATAATTATGTATTAGAGCCTATTATTAACTTATCTAAGAAGCTAGAAGTGTGTTAAGATATGTTTATTAATTAAGCTTCACAACACCCTTGTGAAAAAGGTAAAGATGCGTAGAGTTCACAGATTAATTGAGTTTAAAGCTAGAAGGGGCTATTAAATCATCTAGTTTGATCTCCTGTATGCAACAGGCCATTAAACTTAATTCAGTTACCCCTCTATTGAGCTCACTAATTTGTGTTCAACTGAAGCATATCTTCCAGTTTTGACAAGACAAGACATCCAGTTTTGATATGGAGACATCAAGATATAGAGAATCCACCACTTTTTTTGGTAGTTTGTTCCAATGGTTACCCACTCTCACTATTAAAAATTGGTTTTAACTGTTAAAATTATTATACCCATTTTATAAATGGCTAAACTGAGGCATAGAGAGGGGTTGTATTACTTTAGATGGAACATATGGGGCCAAAAAGTGAAAGGTGTTAATATAATCCAGTCACTGTCTACCATTAACCATTTTTGAACAAAGCTCGGGAAATGGCAGATGGAGACTTCAGCCTGCTTACTACTAGGGCAAACACAACATTAAAAATCCTTTTAACTGTTTGTTAAAGATACAGAAAAGAAGGAAAAGCAGGTAAAGCATTTGAAATTTAAATATATGCTTTCATTTTAACAACATCCCTAGTTCTCTTTCCCTTTAGCTGGAGAGAGTCTTTAAAAAGAAAGGTTTCAGAGTAGCAGCCGTGTTAGTCTGTATCTGCAAAAAGAACAGGAGTACTTGTGGCACATTAGAGACTAACAAATTTATTTCAGCATAAGTTTTCATGGGCTACAGCTCACTTCTTTTCGGATGCATAGAGTGGGACACACAGACAGAAGATATTTATACATACAGAGAACACGAAAAGGTGGAAGTACCCATACCGATTGTAAGAGTCCAATCGAGATGAACTATCATCAGCAGGAGAAAAAAAAACTTTGACGTGATAATCGAGATGACCCATAGAAGGTGTGAGGAGAACTTAACATGGGGAAATAGATTCAATAAGTGTAATGACCCAACCATTCCCAGTCTCTGTTTAACCTAAGTTAATTGTATCTAATTTGCATATTTATTCGAGTTCAGCAGTCTCTCTTTGGAGTCTGTTTTTGAAGTTTTTTTGTTGCAAAATTACCACCTTCAAGTCTGTCACTGAGTGGTTAGAGAGGTTGAAGTGTTCTCCCACTGGTTTTTTAATGTTATGATTCCTGATGTCAGATTTGTGTCCATTTATTCTTTTGCATTGAGACTGTCCGGTTTGGCCAATGTACATGGCAGAGGGGCATTGCTGGCACATGATGGCATATATCACGTTGGTAGATGTGCAAGTGAACGAGCCCCTGATGGCCTCTCGAGCGCATCATCAAAGATCTACAACCTATCCTGAAAGATGATCCCTTACTCTCACAGATCTTGGGAGACAGGCCAGTCCTCGCTTACAGACAGCCTCCAAACCTGAAGCAAATACTCACCAGCAACCGCACACCATACAACATAAACACTAACCCAGGAACCTATCCTTGCAACAAAGCCCGATGCCAGTTCTGTCCACATATCTATTGAAGTGACACCATCATAGGACTTAATCACATCAGCCACTCAATCAAGGGCTTGTTCACCTGCACATCTACCAACGAATGAGGAGAGCGGCTCCCAGCACTGGGGCACTGTTTACACTGGCGCTTTACAGAGCTGAAACTTGCTGCGCTCAGGGGGTATTTTTTCACACCCCGAGGAAGAAAGTTGCAGTGCTGTTAATTGCCAATGTAGACAAGCCCTTAGTTGTTATTGCTACTGTTGTTAGTGTCTGATCCCATTTCCTAAAAAGATAAAATAAGACACACACAGAAAAGGGGAGAGAAGAGATTAGCAAAGACAGAAAATGTAGCATTGACTCTCAGTTGCATCATCACTGCTGGAAAAACACAGGCAAAGCACACTGTCTTATCAACCATGCTGAGACATGACAAACTTTTCCCATATCAGGCTGTTTAGGCCATTGCTTTGAGTTGCCTCGCTGGTCACAGGGCTACAGCAGTCTTGTAAAACCTGCAGTCTTGGCTGGCTAAGTAAAAGAAGAGGGATAAGAAAGAGAAGAAATAAGATGGTGAAGGAAAAGGACAGTTGTGGAAGGAGCACATGGCAGGGAAGGGGGGGGGGGGCAAAGTCTCACATCCCAGTTGGTGTCTGAGATTCAGCTGGAGCACTGATAAAGGAGGCAATGTCATCTGGGTCCCTCTGTCTGGCCCAGTCTGGTCAGGACATCTCTTGATGAAGTCCAAGGTCCCAGGAGACAGTTTGGGAAGCAGCCCTGATGAAAAAGCTCACTCCTTCCCCTTGTCTTATCTTTAAGTCAGCCAGTATTCTGGTAGGCAGCTCTGAAGCCGCTTTCCTCTGCTTATTTGTCCTAATGTCTTTCCTTTTTAAGAAGCTCAAAAGGAAGTTTTGGGTGAAATAGTTATTTTGTCCACCTATAGGCTGCATTTCTGGAGCCATTAGGTTAGTTGATCAGTTTTGGGTAGTTGATTTCTGGTCCTCTACTCCTCTTGTTTACCAGTCATAATCTTAACACAGTCCTTGAGTGGTAGCAGTAAAACCCTTTGCTTAAATTAATTCAGTCTTTTGGTTTCCTTCTTACATCTTTTCTTAAACAATTGTATGTAACAAGTCATCGGCACAATTTAGGAACTTTCATTCACTTTATTTATTTATTTTGATAGTTGAGCTTACAATTTAAGGTAAATTTGTAGGCCCAATTATCACAACAGAGGCCTCATGGTAAATGAGTGATAGATATGGGACTTGAACCCAAGTATGATGAGTCCCAGCTTCTTGCTTTGAACTCTAAACCATGCTACTTCTTCAGGTAGAGACTCAATAGGTCAAACTGTGTTCTCAGTTACACTGGATCTACACCAAAAGTGGAATTTGGCCCACCATATATCAATTGAACAATACAAAATGGTAACTTGAATTATTGAGAAGGATGCCAAAAATGGTATTCTTCCCTAATAGATTCAATCTCATTGGATGGGAGTACATACTTAATTGTGACAACATGCATTTCCTTACATCATAAGAGAGAATTTGGCTGCCACTACAGTAGCAGTTTGAATTGTCACATACTTCACTGATGTCCTGATCTACTGTGACTTTGTACATTTCTATGTGGCGAATCCAAACAGAAGCTCCTGTGATAGTCAGACAGAACATGGATTGCATGGTGCACAGTAACTTATCTTGGAAATTAAAACATCTAAGACATTTGCTGAGTAAAAGTCCTAATTCAAAAGTTTCAGAGACTTACTTTTGGTCAAATGCTTGAGCTGTGCTAAGCTGTCAGCAGTAAGTGGTGAGGTGATGATGTTCTTAGTGCATATTTGACAGCAAAATCTAAGTCAGCCCTTAAATTGGAGGGATTTTTTTCTTCCAGCGGCCACCTGGACATTGGTATTAAAGCAATTTACGGCTATTGTCTAACTGGCTGCTGATTAATATTTTGGATGATTAAATAATCAGCATTTCAAATGATCAATTAATCATAAAGGGACAAGTAATAAATGGTATACTTAAACCACATTTTATCACAGCCTGGAGACCAAGGCTGTCCTCAGAGTTCCCATAACAGAAATTAAGTGACTATTAGCCATAAATCAACGCCAGCAGTCATTTAACATTTGACCTTTAAAGCTAGATAGATTTTTCTTAAAGAAAATAAAGAGATATTCTCAAGACCTCATCAGGGAAGCTAGTTTATTAGTAAGTGTATCTTCACATGGATGGATTTTCAAATACCAAATCCCAATCCCTCTTTCAACAAAATTAGTGGCTTTTAACCCTTAGGATATTGACATTTGTCCAAACAACCAGATAAAAGAAAAAAAACTTAGAGTATAATATATATTTGGAAGTTAGAAGAGACATAGAAAGAGTCATAGAAAGAGATGACATACAGTATATATGGGAAAGGTAGAGAGATCATCATACAGTGAACCAAATTCTGCCACATATATGCATATGCAACTCCTGCTGAAGTCAGTGCACCAGATCTTCACTTGATATTAATTGGCATAGCTCCATTGTGACTTCAGTGGGGCAATGTTGATTTATAGCAGCTGCAGATATAGCCAATATGTATGTGTGAGAAGGAAAAAAATCTGTGGGTCAAATTGAACCAGGATAGCCTGTTTTGTTTGTTTGATCTTTAAAAATCAGTGAGCCAGATTGTACTTTGACTAATACCAATGTAAACTAGGAGTACCAGCTTTGAAATAAATGAAGTTACTGTAGAGTCACATTAGAGTAAGTGAGATCAGAATATCCCCTGCTGTGTTCACAGTCTCCAAATATGTAATATACATTATTTTACTTGCCTCTCCTAAGAATGAGTTCAGTCTGTTTGTTCTTTTTTTAATGTAACTAAAAGAAACATAGTATGAAGCCAAAGAAAATCTGGAAAGACCTCCAGTCTGTAGTCATTTTTTCCCACATTAATATGTTAATATTTCCACATTTCCATGATTAATCATACACAGTAACTCAACTACCTTGCCAGAGGTTTCAGATTAAAAATACCAGTGGTGTGTCGTTAACTTTGTTGATTGTAAGGTTTGTATAAAAAGAAAATATTCAGGGCACATACATGCTTGACTAGGATGCTACTGTGCAAAGAGTTCTTTTTACCAGTTGTGCTTTGCTGCACAGAAATGTGCAAAGCTTTTCCACTACTGAGGACAAGTTCATGCTCTTTCTCCTCTGTGTATAGGTTGGAAGGGTGATGTGAGGAGAAATAGGTTTACAGAGCTGAAGTGACCAAATGGCAATGTTCTGATGCATTCTAGGAGGAAAGCACTATGTAGTAGTTATTTACCTGGTGATGAAAGGAGCAAATATGCGCTTCTTGCACCTCTTCCTGTAAGGTTGATCACACTCCCAACCTGGCTTTAAAGAATTTTATGTCACCCTCTATTAAGGAAATTTGCTTCCAGGCCAGATTATCATATCAGCCTGATGCCTTGGAGTTCTTTAAGACTTCTCAGTGCTGCTACTATTAAATGGTGACTTTCTATGATGATCAATGCCTTTGTGACCTATAGGCTGGATTATTGCAATTCATTATACCTAGATGCCTGCCTCCATTAAGCACTTGTTAAATTTTCAAAGCATCACCTTCAGGCTTTCCTATGCTGTCCCTCATTCTTGGGATGAGCTCCCCATAAACATGCACAAAGCTATCTCGTTACCCTCCTTGGAGCTTGGAGATAGGAGAGTTCTATCAACGCTGGTAGATGTGTGATTGGTGGAAAAGAGTACCAATGAGTAGATTAATCAGAGTCTATAATGGAATTACAATATCTTCTAATGGCCAGATCACTAAACAGGTGAAGGCTAGAACTGGTAAAACCAGTGGACCATTTTCCTGTTTGTCAAACAAATGTGAAAGAATAAGAAAATACATCTACATACCAAAATCAGATTGTACAACACTATTGCATGCCTCAGAAATGTGTTAGATGGTTGAACTACACAAAATGAAGATGAATGCATTCCACCAACATTGTTTAAAAAGAATTTTGGGAATTCATTGCAGAGATCATGTAACCAATGTGGAAAAGCTATGTCACGTGAGTGGATCAGCAGACTGTGGAGGAAATAATTAGAGATGACTATGATAGTTTGGTAATGTCATCAGACTACAGTGGCATAAGCACAAAGTATGTCTTAGGCAGGATTTCACCTGAAGGGAAGACAAGGACAGGAGGATGAAGAATGACGTGTCACAGGACGATGAAAAGGGATGCTGCCATCATGGAGACAACTTACGATGGAGTCAAACTTCTTGCTCTAGACAGAAAGCAGTGTGAAAAATGGGTTGCCTCATGTGCCACTAGGTGCAGGAGATTCAAGCCTAAGTAAGTATATCTTATTGACCAACACTGTGTCATGGTTTCCTTGTACTCCCCTGTCTATCTGTCTGTATCCATCTCTCTCTTGTCTTATACTTACGTCATAAACTCTTTGGGTGCCGGAACTGTCTTTGTTTTGTGTTTGTACGGTACATATCACAATTGGGTCCTAGTCCATGACTAGTGCTTCTAGGAACTATGGTAATTATAGTGATACTGATAATCGTTAGGGCTTATAGTTCATAATCTGCTATTGACATTGATCAATTTGCTGGTGAAATCATACTTCCTACCATTGGTCACTGGGGTACTAAAAAAAAACACTGCCTGAGTTGGGGAGATGAGATGGTCAGAGTACATCAGTTCAAGCCTTCCACTGGTCTAAATAAATCTTGGACCTGCAGTAACCAATATTATTAAACCAGGTAATTCTGGTGGCCTGTGAAATTTCTTTAGCATTCTTGGACATGTTCCTGCTGGAAACTTGTCCATGTCATAAATATATCCTCTGTGTTTGTCACTAAATTAACTGGCATGCTCTGCGTAGTTGGAGCTGAACAAGCCACAGAGACAGAACTCCCAGTTCATGATAAAAGCAGTCTCCAAAAACAAGGCTGAGGCCCATTGATGGTGCTGTGTGAGGGAAGCTTGTACTTCTGCTACCCACGCAACACACATTCAGTGGATAACAGACCTCTTCATTCTCCAGATCTGTCTACCTTACGCTTTTCAACAATACTAAGAGTTGCTTTACAATCTGTTCCTAATGAAGACCTTACACATCAGTATTATCAGGATCGGAATTAGGAGCATTACTTTTGTAGATATAACAATGGCCTACACACACCAAATGTGCTGGAATTAGAAGTGGTGGATTATGAACCCAAAATATCTCAGTCCAATGCTTTTGTGCTCCTCTGAAAATGTCAAAGGTGCATTTTCCATTTTTCCTGACACTGTAAACGATTGTAAATAATTTTTCCCTGCCCCTGTGTATCTGTTTTTAGTTTAGCTATCTTTGTGATTTGGGGTTTTATTTTAGCTTGTCTTTTCTTTCTTTCTTTCCCATTGTTCTCTATCTTCAAGGCCATCTGTTCACTTGGCAGATGCATGTGAGTTCTGTAATTGTTGTCATTCTTAGCATAGTGCAAACCATGCACAATTCAAAGGATGAGGCGTACTACATTCTTGAGTCAGCCAAATGTGTATTGTTGTTGAAATTACTTGTCACAACATCAACAGGAACAATATTTGATTTTCTAAAAGCTAAGCGTGTACATCTGTGTTACCAGGATCACAATGTTAGAGTTTTATTAAACTATTAACTATTCTGCACCTCACTCAGATATTTGCCTACATTATATGTTCTAAGGTAAGTATTTTTTTTCCTTTTGTAATCTCAGGATTAAATTGTTCAAAGGTCATTGGGAGTGAAGAGTGTCAGAGGAATAGTCTGTATGAATGCATGTGCACAGGTAGTATCAACACAAGCTCCCCTCATGTCATTCCTAACCACTATGTCACAACCTGGATCAGCTGAGTGGAAAGGCAGCTAAGGAGCTTTGATTGAATGCTCAATTATTCAGAATAAGGATTGTCTTGTAAAAGAAACTGAGGGGAACTGGGAATTAACAAAAACCTGCAAAATTCACCATTGAAATCAATATTTATAAAGCACTTGAGAAAATATTCCCTCAGGAAATCTCTATAGAACAGTCCTTCATAATACAAAGGAGCTCTTTTCAGAATTTTTTTGTTTTATGAAAGGCAATGAATGGGCGACATATCACTTAACATTGGGTCAAATAATTTTTCCCCACAAAATATTTTCCCTCAGCACCTAAATATTGATGTTGAATACAGAAAAAATTGAGGCCAGCTTTCCAAAGGATTTTCTTTATAAAGTAACCACTCAAACCTATGCCTCCTCCAAACAAAATAAAGGTGAACTTTATTTTTCACTCACTTGAGTCTTTTTCTAAACAGATGCTGTTTAATAAAGGTTGATTTTCTATAATTGCCCTCCAACTTCAACGATCAGTGCCTGAAACTTAAACCATATAGGAATTGTAGACACACATTCAAATCAAAGGTGTCTTACATTACATTGACCAGAATCATATTGTGCTTATTAAAGATGGGTGAACTGATCCAGTTAAAATACTAATTGACCCATGAAGTTTGAAAGTGTTTGTCTTAAGAAAGAAAGAAAGAAAGAAAGAAAGAAAGAAAGAAAGAAAGAAAGAAAGAAAGAAAGAAAGAAAGAAAGAAAGCTCATTTTCTCTACCTCTGTACTTCATTTCAACTGCCAAAATACAGGGATAAGGGTTTTGCTGATAATATTTCTGGCATGACCAGAATGACAAAATACCAAAAACTCTTATGATAAAGCATCTTCCAGTCCCATTTTGTGGATGCAGGATATTCTCATAATTTGGAAAAGCCTTCAAATTTTTAACTGTGTACGCTTCCCAGCAAACCTTCAGATATTCACCAGCCAGTATTTATCTGTCACACTCTTTGTGGACCTAAGAAAAGTAAATGATTCTGTGTGGAACATCTACTTATGTCATTTTACCTCTCTGTTCCTCAATTTTCTCATCTGGGATAGTGTTGTTTCCCTTCCTTTCTGAAAGGCTTTGAAATCTATGTATGAAGAAAACTACATAATAGCCATAATGTGGATGAAGTGATATCTTTAATTGGACCAACTTCTCTTGGTGAGAGAGACAAGCTTTCTAGCTATACAGAGCTCTTCTTTGGATCTAGGAAAGGTACTCCAACCCCCGCAACCAAATACAAAGTGGAACAGATTATTTAGCATAGGTAGTTAGCTCATATTCTAAGGGATCATTCAAAGTTGAGTGGCCCGTTAACATCTCTGCAGTCATAGGACAAAAAAAAAAGGGGGGGGGCGGGAAGTGGGTTACAGATTGTTGTAATAAGCCATAGATATAGTGTCTCTGTTCAGTCCAATAAAAGTTTGTCCAATGAAGGATATTACCTAACCCATCTTGTCTCTCTAATATCCTGGGACCAACACAGCTATACCAACACTGCATATACATATATAGAAGAGCCAGGAATTTATTAATATCATAGATACAATTGAGACCATTTATAGGCATATAATTTAGAACAGGATTACTAAATATACACAGCCTGTGCCTAATTCAGAAAATATACATACAATTACAGACAAATCTTGAAAGTGTTTGAGAGTTTTTTGTTTTTGTTTTTTTGCTTCACCTTAGTTCAGGCAAAATTGTTAAAGACATCAGAACTTTGCCATCTTCCTTAAACTCAGATTCCCTTACAGTCATACAAGCTCAATTACCAACATGTCCTGTTTCCCAATAATCACCCAAGAAAGATCAGCTTTATATTGCTGTCTCCAAAATGGCATAACATAATACAATGGGCCATACCACACTCACATCCATGCATAAAAACCTACAATAGGTAAATTCTCTTTCCCCCATATACCTCCATTTCTCTTTCCGCAATTTTTAAATGGAAGAAATTTAAAACAAACTTGAAATACAAACGCAGAATATGTTAAATGATACTATGAGGAGATGGAAAAAGAAAATCCTTTCTATGACTGTAATATTGTCCAACCCATTATTCCTGTTGAAAACAAAACAATGCAGGAGTGCACATGATATTTTGATGACTACAGTGCATGTGTATAATCCCTAAGGAAGTACTCTAATTTTGATATAGTACTTTTCTGATTAAATGGCTGCTAAATTAACTATGCTTTTCAGGGCCTGATCCAAAACCTACTGAAGTCAATTGAAACATTTCATTGATTTCAATGGTCTTTGGATCAACTCCTTACTTAATATCTGATTACTTATATATTCAACCCTTGGGGATCCAGAAACTGATCTAGAAAATTCTTTTTATTTCCAGATGTTGTTTTATGGATCTGACCAGTGAATAAATACTTGAACCCCACTCTGACATCAACACCACCACCCATTTGCTAAGTGTATAAACCAGCTTCTACAGTGGATTCGAGTTTATTTCATGCATGGATTTAAATAGTTTAACCTAATAAAAAGTGAACGTCACAGAAATGGAATTTTGGTGAGGTTCTACTCTTGATTCCATTACTGACCCACTGTGGACAAGTAACTGAAATGGCTCTTTGCCTTATTGTATTGATCTGCAGCCTGGATAAAATAATACTTTCTTACCTCACAGGCATGTCTGAGGTTTATAAATTGCTTTGAGACACGTGGATGGCAACTGCTTTAAGAAGGCAAACAATTTTTTTTAAAATTCACGTTAAATGAAATTGATATATTTAAACTATTTAAATCATCATACAATGCGAAAGTCATATTCACTGATGATGATGACAGTATGTACTTTAAACACAAGTGAGATGTTGGCTGACAAAGAGGTCACTGTCTAGGAGTTGCACCCTTTTACATCAAGGCTGATTTTTGCACATACGCTTTGATGGGTAATTCCTATAGACTTTCTTCGGTTTAGCCCACGAGGAGTACAGAGGATACACCCTTCCGTAAATCTCCTACAGGCCAAGGTGGATGCTATCCAAAAGTGGCCTGTCCCAAAGTCAAAGAAACAGGTCCAATCCTTCTTAGGCTTGGCCGCATATTACAGGCAATTTGTACCACACTACAGCCAAATCGCTGCCCCACTAACAGACTTGACCACAAAGACACAGCCAAATGCAGTTCAGTGGACTGATGAGTGTCAGAAGGCCTTTAACCAGCTTAAGGCGACACTCATGTCTGACCCTGTGCTAAGGGCCCCAGTCTTTGACAAACCATTCCTAGTAACCACAGATGCATCTCAGCATGGTGTAGGAGCAGTTTTAATGCAGGAAGGACCGGATCAATAATTCCATCCTGTCATGTTTCTCAGCAAGAAACTGTCTGAGAGGGAAAGCCACTGGTCAATCAGTAAAAAAGAAATGCTACGCCATTGTGTATGCCCTGGAAAAGCTACGCCCATATGTTTGGGGACAGTGTTTCCAGCTACAAACTGACCATGCTGCGCTAAAGTGGCTTCATACTGCCAAGGGAAACAACAAAAAACTTCTTCGATGGAGTTTAGCTCTCCAAGATTTTGATTTTGAAATTCAACACATTTCAGGAGCTTCTAACAAAGTATCTGATGCACTCTCCCGTAAAAGTTTCCCAGAGTTAACTGGTTAAAATTGTCCTTGAAATGTGAAAAATCTTGTAGTTTTACATAATTAGTAGTATATGTAAAGGTGCATGTGTTTTATTAATCTGTTCTAAAGTTCTAGGAAGCAATCACCGCCAGTGTGGTTCAACACTGTCTGAGATTTGGGGGGGGGTGTCATAAACAGATAGTTAAGGGTTAATGCCTCTTTTACCTGTAAAGGGTTAAGAAGTTCACCTAGCCTAGCTGACACCTGACCAGAGGAACCAATGGGGGAACAAGATGTTTAAAAAGGAAGGAGGGAAGTTTTCCTTTGTTTAAAGTTTCAGTTTCAGCCGGAGTAAAAAAAATCAAGGAACCAGCCTCTTATCAGAGTAGTAAGTTTTAGAAAGAGATAAATAGGTTTATGTTTATTTTCTTTGTAACTTGTCTTGGTACCATTAAGGGAATTATCAAAATTGGGTATTTCGGTATTTTTTGTGTAACTAAATTTGTGCCCAGGGGAACATCCTCTGTGTTTTGAATCTGTTGTCTGTGAGAGTAGCTGGTATGCTAATCTCTCCCAGAGAGTTTTCTTTTACCTTTCTTTTCTTTCATTAAAAGCCTTTTTCTTAATACCTGATTGATGTTTTCCTTGTTTTTAGATCCAAGGGGGTTGGATCTGGATCCACCAGGAGTTGGTGGGAGAAAGGAGGGGTGGTGGTTAATTTCTCCTTGTTTTAAGATCCAAGGCGTTTGGATCTGTGTTCACCAGGAACTTGGTGAAAAAGTCTCTCAAGGCTACCCAGGGAGGGGAAGGTTTTGGGTGGAAAGGGAGTGTTCCAGATGGAGGAATCTGGATGGTGGCAGCGATACCAGATCTAAGCTGGTAATTAAGCTTAGAAGTGTCCATGCAGGTCCCCACATCTGTACCCTAAAGTTCAGAGTGGGGAAGGAACCTTGACAAGAGGATACACCCTTCCATCTCTTAGTTCCCCTTTCATCCAACTTCTCCTTCCTCTTATACTTAATGTGACTGGCAGGGACCTATTAACCTTTTATAGAGTGCAGCATCCTTACCATATCATTGCAATGTACTGGCTACCTCACTTGTCTAATCTGGTCTATATTATAAAAGCTGTTTATTATACATAAAAGACTCACAAGAGGCAACTCCACAATGGTCATTCAGAGAACAGATCAATTCTATTTGGTCATAATTCTTCCTTCTGGCCTTATATCAAATGGTAATCAGAAAATCCATATGCAAATCTGAACAAGGATACTTCGGTCTCCAGTGAAAGCAGATATGTTTAATATTAAATAGTGAAATGTGATAAGAGAGCCTGGAATGGCCAGTAAATTACTGGGTGCAGGTGTACATTCTGTGAGACTTCCAGAAAGTGGCATAGTAAATGAACCCAACTGTTGCCAGACATCAATCTCTCTGGGTAGCCTACTGTTTAACATAATGCCCACCTGGTGCTCCCCTATTAGTTAAGCAAACACACACAGAGAGAAAAAAAAGTGGTTGCTGTTTGTATTCCATCCATTCTTTTGGAATATCACTGTAACTCAGGCACCAGCTGCTGGGATTGAGCAGCCATAAAGCCATTTTCCTGCAATCCAGGTCAGGGTGTGAAAATTCATTTGTCTGCCTCTTCTGTGGACAACAAGAGCAGTTGTTAAAAGTGTCTGGGATAGGAATAGATCATTTCACTTATTAAAAGTTTTGTTTGCACAGAAGCTTGTTATGAAGCGTTTTCATGAAAGTTTAGCTTTAACACACACATACATATACATACCCCCAGAAAACTAGAGAGAGAAATCTCCCTGATGTTGCTGTTCATTGCTCCTTGTATGCACACATCTGCAGATGAATGACAGGCAGTTTATAGTCATGCTTCTATTACAAAGACAAATCCATAAACAAAAATAATCTTATTATGGATCATCAAAAAGGCAGACTAGCAAACTCAGGGAACTGGTAGGCAGGATCCCATGGGAAGCAACTATAAGGGAAAAATGTTTAAGAGAGTTGGCAGTTTTTAAAGAGATGTTATTAAGGGCACAAGAGCAAACTATCCCAATGAATAGGGAAGATAAGAAGTATGGTCAGAGACTGCCCTGGCTTAACCAAGGTATGTTCAACAACTTGAAACTCAAAAAACAGTCATGCAAAAAGTGAAAACTAGGTCAAATTACAAAAGATTAATATGTGTAAAAAAGAAAAGAACACAAACATGTAGGGACAATATTAGAAAGGCCAAGGCAAAAAATGAGATTAAATTAGCTAGGGACATAAAGGGTAGCAAGAAAACATTTTACAAATGTATTAGAAGCAAGAGAAAGACCAAGAACAGGAAAGGCCCATTATTCAATGAGGAGGGAAAAGCAATAACAGAAAATGCAGCAATGGTTGAAGTGTTAAATGCCTTTTGTGTTTCAGTTTTCACCAACAAAGTTAGCAGTAATTGGACGAATGACATAGTGAACATCAGCATGATCGGATAGGATCTGAGGCTAAAATAGGGAAAGAACAAGTTAAGAATTACTTAAACAAGTTTGATGTCTTAAAGTCAGCAAAACCTGATGAAATATATCCTAGAATACTTATGGAACTGGCTGAGGAGATCTCTGAGTCATTAGCGACTACCTTTGAGAACTTGTGGAGGACAGGAGAGATTCTAGAGGACTGGAAAAGGGCAAATATATGCCAATCTGTAAAATGGGGAATAAGAACATCAAAAGGGATTATAGACCAGTTGTTTTAACTTTGGTATCCAGAAAAATAATGGAGCAAACAATGAAACAATCAATGTATAAGCACTAGAAGATTATAAATTGATACATAACTGTCATAACTGATCTGTCAAAATCAAATCACGTCAAACCAACCTAATATTATTTTTTGACAGGTTAACAAGCCTTGTGGAATGGCGGAAAGCAGTGGATATGATATATCTCAACTTTAGCAAGGTTTTTGTTACTGTCTCAAATAATCTTCTTGAAATCAAACTAGATTTTGGATGATACCAAGCTGGGAGGAGTTGCAAACACTTTGGAGGAGTGTTTAGAATTTAAAATGATCTTGGCAAACTGGAGAAATGGTCTGAAATAAATAGGATGAAATTCATTGAGAACAAATGCAAAGTACTATACTTGGGAAGGAATAATCAATTGCACAAATACAAAATGGGAAATGACTGCCTCCAAAAGAGTACTGCAGAAAAGGATGTGAGGATTATAGTGGATCCCACACTAAATATGAGTGAATAGTGTAACATTGTTGGAAAAAAAGGAAAAATCATTCTGGGATATATTAGCAGGAGTGTTGTAAGCAAGACATGAGAAGTAATTCTTCCACTCTACTCAGCACTGATAAGACCTCAACAGGACTACTGTGTCCAGTTGTGGGCATTACATTTTGGGAAAGATGTAGACAAATTGTTGCTTTCCTCTGGACTTTCTCCAAAAATGATTAAAGATCTAGAAAACATGACCTGTGAGATTGAAAAAATTGTTTAGTCTGGAGAAGAAAAGACTGAGGGGGGACATCATAACAATCTTCAAGTATGTAAAAAGTTGTTATAAAAAGGAGGGTGATAAATTCTTCTACTTAACCATGGACGACAGGACAAGAAGTAATGGGCTTAAATTGCAGGAAGGAAGATTTAGGTTAGGGCATGTCTACACTTACAGTGCTGCAGTGGCGCTCTGCAGTGCATGTGATGAAGATGTTCTATGCCAACAGGTGATAGCTCTGCCATTGGAGTAAAAAAAAACATCCCTGCCAGCGGCATAAGCTATGTCAGCAGGAGAAACTCGCCTGCTGATATAGCATTGTGCACACTAGTGCTTATATTGGGTGTAACATATGTCACTCAGCGGGGTGGAATATTCACACCCCAAGCGACATAAGTTTTGTCAACATACGTGGTAGTGTAGACATAGGAAGTATTTCCTAATGTCTACAGCTAACTGTAAGGGTAGTTAAGCACTGGAACAAATTATCTAGTGAGGTTGTGGAATCTCCATCATTGGAGATATTTAAGAACAGGTTAGACCAGGGATCGGCAACCTTTGGTCCGCGGCCCACCAAGGTAAGCCCCTAGTGGTCCGGTCCAGTTTGTTTACCTGCTGCGTCCGCAGGTTCAGACTATCACAGCTCTCACTGGCTGCGGTTCACTGCTCCAGGCCAATGGGGGCTGTGGGAAGCGGCGGCAAGCACATCTCTCAGCTGGCGTCGCTTCCCACAGCCCCCAATGGCTTGGAGTGGTGAACTGCAGCCAGCGGGAGCCACAATTGGCTGAACCTGCAGATGCAGCAGGTAAACAAACCGGCCCGGACCACTGGGGGCTTTCCCTGGTGGGCCGCGTGCCAAAGGTTGCCGATCCCTGGGTTAGACAAACACCTGTTGGGAGTGGTCTAGATAATACTTAGTCCTGCCTCAGTGCAGAGGACTGGACTAACCTATCAAGGTCCCTTCATGTCCTACATAGCTATGATCTGTCTGGTGAAATCAATTTCTCTGTTCTTGTTGTTGCCTGATTACATGCTAGAATTAGAGATTGGACCAAGTAAAAGTGGTTGCTGATATGTCTGAATTACAGATTGGTCATCTGGGAACTAACAATTAGGTATCTGGTATCTATTTGAGAGATATAGTTACTGAGCTGAGCTACCTCAGCTCCCACTGATGACAATGGAATTTGATAGCACTGAGCAACAACAAAGAAGTGCTAAACTCTTTTCTGTATCAGGACCTAAATTAGATTGAGGTAAAATCCCAGTAGTTGGGTGCTTATTTGAAGCTTTCTGAATCAGTTTATTTAAACATAATCAAATATGCAGACTTCAGATGGAAATTTTGCAAGAATGGGTTTCACCACCATCAGCCCCATTATATTCAGTGCCAGAAATCATGGAAAAATGATTCACACTTTGTGAACCCTTAAAATTCATTTGCATCAAATTCTAAATGGAGGGTCACAACTGTCCTCATTTAATCTTGATAATTTTTCATACCCCTATTCAACAGTAATCCTATTAACTTGTTACATGTAATAGTGTACATAAATTGCTGGATAGCCATTGTTAAAAGTACCATAAAAGTTCTTTAAAATAGCTGGGTATATTTGTGTGAAAGAGGAAGGCACACATAACAGTCTTTAATTCTTTTGATCAATTTACAGGAACGCCTTAATGATTTTCACCAATGACACAGAAACTTTAGGAATGACTGAATATTGTATATTAGCAAGTAAGTGAATCAACACAGGAATAATAATTAAAAGCAAAGCCCTAAGAGTAATGCCAATTATAATTTAGTTTTCACTACTGATAATACTTCACAAGGCCATAGGAAAAGTTTCATAGTTTATTATGCAAAAATAATGAAATCTTAGCAAAATGAGCCTGATATTAAATGTTTCTTGAGAACTGTGAAGAGATCATTTTCATGTGTGCAAGTTAGAAAGTGCATAGATTAGTGATGTGCAAATTGATGATGTTCTATGGTATATGCCTTCTACAATGTTCATCACTTCTACTCATGATGGGCTAATAATTCACATATATCCATCAAATGAGAAAGTGCAATCAATGTAACAGCAAGTTGTGTGATGGAGATTCTGTGCCCTTCAAATGCACCAGATCAAAACTTAGTCTATGAATTTATATTCATTGTCACAGGGACAGCTGGCAAAATAACCACTACTAATGCGCTATGCAAGCACATTCTTTGGCCCAGTGCTAATTGCAACATGAATATTTTACTGTCATTGATACAGAATGTGATAATAAAAATTATGGATCTGTTGTGGAAGATCCAGCAATAATGGGTCAGGAAACAGACTAGAAAATGAAGCAAAAGACCTTTCCAGTTAAGGTTCATGCCCTAACTGAAAGAAAAGAATAAGACAAAATGCAAAATGAGGATGAGTTCTTCTATAATTTAGTGAGTGAAGAATGTCAATCTGTCTGGATGGTTGTGACTACTAATCGACTATAAATCATAGTGGTGGATGTGAATTATATGGCATAAGGACTTTCACGTCTATGAGAATGGGATGCAACCAGCTTAGGTCACAGTGAACAGAATCAGATGGCTTCAATTAAATCCCAGATGCTCACAAAACTACCATATATTTCATCCAGTTTCATTAAAGAAAGTTAAAAAGTAGGGTTACAGCATTTATGGAGCGATGTAGAGAAATGTGCACAGCACCTGCCTACACTTGCTGTTTTCTAACAGTATGAAAGCTACAATAAAATCACAAAATACTGAAAAATGCCATGCTTATGGGGACTGAACATTTCTCCAGAAATCTCCATTCAAATCTCAGTGGCTAAAACTTGGTTCTCTTCCTCCTGTGGAGTAGCCAGTGTTTTGTTTACTTGGGATAGCGAAAATAAAAATAAAGGGAATATATAAAGAACTGGAATAAATTGACTAGGGAGGTTGTGGAATCTCCACCATCAGAGATTTTTAAAAGCAGGCTAGACAAGGAATGTCAGGAATGGTGTAGATAATACTTAGTTCTGCCATGAGTGCTGGGGACTGGACTAGATGACCTCTTGAGGTCCCTTCCAGTTCTATGATTCTATATTGGTGGTGAAGGTGCCAAACTGGAGGCTGAAGTCCTCTATTGGTCCAGTAAACAGGGATAATGCCCTGCCTTCATATAGTCCTAGACCTATCACCTATATGGATGAGGGTTGTTCAGTCTTCATGACTCATTCGATTCTTGGTGTGTTCTCTGAGACTAATATGGTTGACAAATATTAACATCTGCTAATGTGTTTTGTTTGTTTGCTTGTTTTAATGTGGAAAAAAAACCTATGAGCTGGACTGAGACCACTGAAAAGCTATTAGATGATAGTGACTTTCAGCCATTCCAATGTGAAACAGATTCAAACTAGTGAGGTAGAGATGAAGGGTTGTGTACTTGTATCTCTTTTCCATTCCCCTGAGACATCCCATCACCCTAAACCACCTTGTTTTATAATAATCACTTACTAGTGAAAACTTTCTTGATTAGTCCTTTAACAACTTCAAGGCAAAAGCAGATTCTAACTCATTCAAAGAAGGCAAGAAGAAATACGAGCGAGTATTACAGAAATCTTACTGTTTGCCAAGAGAAGAGGAGTTAGGAGAGTGGAAGTGTGTTGTGAACGCACTGCAAATTGCTTGTTGGAAGGTTTTATGAATGGACCGAGTGTGGACAGCTCTTTCAGAGAGCCAGGAGTCTGGGTAGAGATCTGAATTTAATAAAAAGGGATCACCATTATGACCCATATAAGAAAAAGAGCAATACAAGAGAATGGTTTATACATGTAAAACCAGATCCTGTCTTAGTTACACTGCTGTAATTTCAGAATATCTTCAGTGAAGTCAATTAGGCTCTGTATTTAAACCAGTGTTAGGGAGAACAGAATCTGACCCCCAGAGTATAATTTTAGATACATATTTGGATTCAAATAAATGAGAGATCTAGAAGCACTGTTAAAAAAGCAATTATTTTAATAGGATTGGAGAAAATATAGCAAGTATATATATAGGATAACATTTTTGAAAGTGACGTAGGCACTTAGGAGCTTAAGACTCATTGACTTTGATTTAGCTGCTTTTGAAAATATTACCCACACCATATAATGTCTTCAAAGCACTTATGATTTCACTATCTATATTCGATTGTGCTATCACCAGTGTAGTTTTAAAGGCTCTGATGGGTCTGAATATTCTCTCAGTGGCTGGCTTTTTCCATGGGAGATTATCTTGCCTTGTAAAATATCCTGAATTGCAGTCTGATTTTTCATAGATGTTGAGCATTCAAACTTCCCACTGAAGTTGTGGGAACACAACACCTGCAGAAATCAGTCCCCCATCATGCAACAGCAGTAGTAGCATACCTAGACTTGCAAGATAACAAGTAAAACATCAGTCACTTATGCAAGGTTATCCAATCCCACATACAACAGCCGATCAATAATTCTTTAAAGGTTTACTTGGTGTTTGCAGGTTGAACATTCTGATGAAATATATTAACTTTGGTTCAGTAGCTGCTGCCAAGCTATATAAGTAATAGCTCTCTAAGAGCTGAGCACCTGTTCTTCACATAGCAGATGACGTTTTGCTATAAATTGATCCAAGATTCTAAAATAGGACTGTCCTGGAGTTAGTGGTAAATTAAAGCCAGCTGAGCACTAAAAAGAACTAAAGACTAAAATCAATAATAGTTAAACGTTAATTAATAGTCTTGTTTGGAAAAAGCCCAGGGTGTTGTATATCATAATGCATAAATTTAAACAAAGACATTTTACTAGATTAACATAAAAGATCACCCTTAAAAATTTTTCCATTAGATTTTGCCCTGTATGGATATGCAGAGGAAAGAATGGAGTCAGGATCCTTGCTCACCTCACACCCCCTCTACAAGGGCCTGTTGCAACTGCAGGCACTGGACTCCATGTGGGGAATGTAATCTACCCCAAATCTAGCAAAGAGAGTCTATATGGATACAGGAATATTGCCCCTTCGCCAAGCTACACTGGCCTATAGAGAGCTTAGCACATGCCAAGGCTCCAAATACAACATCCAGTTGGATAGCTAAACATGCACTCTTCCCCTCCACACCACCTGACAATGGGGCAGGATCACTCCCATCTGGCTCCGAGCAAATAAAACCCATCAAGGGTTAAAAAGAAGTTAAAGGAGGTGGAGGGAGGGAAATTGAAAAGGAGGAGAAAAAAGAGGAAGGTAATAAATTATAGGGCCAACAGGTATCCTTAGCAGGATAAACAGTGGGAAATGACCAAACACAGATACCCATTAGGGTGAGGATCAAGGAGGAGGCCATGACCATAGCCAGCTCACCACAACAATGTCTACACTGAATAAGAGGGTATGGCAAAACAACAAACTGACAGAACACACAAAGATCTCTGTGTATTGTGCATGTGTTATTAGCACACTTTGTGAAATCTTTGGATTCTCCTGAAGGGACAGAGTCACCAACAATGCAGTGCCCAAACAGGCCAGCATACCCAGCATGCAAACACTGTTTGGGCACATGTGCCAAATGAATGATGCGTGTATCCCTAACGACATCCTCTATAGCGAATTGGCATCTCAATTGCCAAATGCATTTCAAGGATGTGTGCAAGTGAGACCTTAATGAAATGGACATGGATGTGGACAAGTGGGGAGATCGCATTCAAGACTGCAGCCTTTGGAAAAAAGAGCTTAACAAAGGTCTCCAGATTTATGAAAGGAAGCAGTCCTGCTTGGCAGAGGAAAAAAGAGCTCGCAGAAGGCAGAGCCCAAAGGGTCAAAACATCACCTTTAAATGTCACAGACACAGCATAGATTGTGTTTCTTGAGAGGGTCTCGTCGGCCACATTCGCGGCTGCCATAAAACCAACCCGGTAAATTCTTTACCTCTCGGAGGCGCATACTCATGGTCTCTCAAGACTGAAGGATGGCTACTGCTACCTCTGCTAAAGGCTACAAGTGAACAGGGTGCTGCATTCCAAACAAGCTGCCAGTGATGGAGAAGTGCTGCTGAAAATTCTGTGGAGGGGGAATCTCAATATTGAACCCTCTGGATCATTTTGGTGGGAAGCCAATTAGCCCTCCATGTTATATCCTTGGGGCAGCCGGTTTAGGAAGAAATCACTTGAGGCCAGAGAGCAGACAGCTAACCAAAACCTCCATTTTATTTACAGAGACAGAGAGCTCACTCAGCCGGTTGAAACCGGCTGAGCTATCCCTTAATAGTCTAACTCAGTTGCCATAGTAACAAAACCCATGACAACCAAATACACAACACTCCACTCTAAAAGGCTCTTATAAGTAGAGCTGGGAAAATAATAGGAAACAATCATTCACAGATTCGTGGATTGTTTCTGGGTTTTTTAAGCCATGAAATTTGTACATATTAATGTAGATGCAGTTCACCCAGCGTATAAAACTTGGATGAATTGAGGGGTTGGTTGAAACAGGAACTATTCTGTGAATATTATATTCAAAGCTATTGTTAAATTTGTGAAATAAATTATCAAATATTATTCAGACATCTCAGTACAGAGGGTAAATAAAAACCCTGTGTAGACGGGGAAAAATACACACCTGAAAAGAAGTCTTTCAATCCATGTCTGGGATATGAGAAGGGTGGAATAATCACAAGTGATATACTGATGAGCACTTGCTAACTTCCAAGGAGTCCCCTACAGAAGCACAGCCCATTGTTCACAATGCTCTGATTCCTGGAAGCCCAGATCTACGCAAAAATCTTTAAGTTATGGTAATTATAAAGCTTCCAGTCACTGGGGCATATTCTGCTTAGCCCCATTCAGCTTCAGCAGCATTGTATGGGAATAGCTGCAAGAAGAATTTGTTCCATTATGTGTAGTTTTCCTTCATTCCATCCATTGCATACAGAAAATATGAAGTTGCTGATATTTATATATTAAAAAAATCCCTCACACATTTTGCAAGCTTCTAGCTTGTTGTTCGTTGAACTATGAAAGCCTTTTATCACTTGTATAAGTGACTAAAAGGCTTTGTTGAAAGCTTAGGAGTTGGAAACAAATACACAATGGCTTTTTCTACGCAAGTCGTGCTCTCTAGCAATAACATTGCCATCATCAGTAGATAACACGTTGCATCAACTGACTATTTTAGTTTTGGTAAATATAACTGATTGTGTTTCTAAGTCTGCAGTAAGATAAATAACAATAAATACACTGTTATATATCTATATATAAGAAATTACTACACCCCCATGGGCTTGAGGCAAAAATTGTGCTTAAAAAGACTGCTGTGATTAGAATAATATACAATGCAATCCTTTTTTCCCCCAACTCCAGCTAAATAAATATAAATTATGCCCTCCAAGACTACACGGCCTGAAATTCTATTCCTATGCAGCATCTAAACTCTGCAGAAATGGAATTTATACACTCCATTGGGCTAAAGCTAAGAAGCTCTGGGATTGTGGAGATCTGAGTTCCACCACAGCTTAGTTTCAGCTCTTTGAATCTTTGCTACTCTGAAAGACTAAAGCTTCTGATTATCCAAATCCTCAGTTTTATCAAGGTTTCAGATGTCCCCTCAAGACTTTCATAAATGTTGGGCTTACCTGTAAAATATGTTTGCATATTACTATTAATTATATTAAGGTAACAACTTTAGGTCTCCGTTGAGATCAGGGTTCTGGGCTGAACATAGTCTCTCTTACTAGATGTGTCTCAAAGAGATTACAGTCTAACTAGACAAAAGAGAAAAATGGGTGTGAAGAGAAATAGAGATGTAAAGTGACTTACACAACAGATTAATGGCAGGAGCCAGGAATAGATCAGGAATAGGTCTCCTGAGTCCCAGCCCACATGGCCTTCATGCTACCTGTCTCACTAAAGGGTCTTTTTTTCTAAACCAAACCTGAGTCCCAAAGCCTAAATGATTTCCCTCTCTCGCTACTATCTCCACAGTATGGGAGCAGTGTCCCCTTCAAAAAATAATATAGGCTGAATGAAATGATATAGTGAGCAGAGATGTGGCAAAGGCTAGCATCTCTTTTTCTGTGATACAACACACTGTATATCAGGTATGTTGACAAGATGAACATTTGTGGTATAAATAGGGAAAGCAGGTTCCAGAAATTACATGAAAGGAGATAAAATAGTCACAGGTTAGCCAGAGCTTTGTTTTATTCTATTTTACAGCACTTAGCCTTGGTCTATACTACGAGGTTAGGTTTGAATTTATCCGCGTTAGATCGATTTTATAAGCGATGTGTCTACACAACCAACACCGTTCCGTCCACCTAAAGGGATCTTAAAATCAACTGCTGTACTCCTCCCTGGCAAGGGGAGTAGCGCTAAAATTGACCTTGCTGGGTCGAATTTGGGGCAGTGCAGACACAATTTGACAGACTTGGCCTCCAGGAGCTATCCCAGGGTGCTACAATGTGACCGCTCTGGACAGCACTTGAAGCTCTCTTGGAGGTACTCTGAAACCCTTTGCAGAAGGTTTCTGGGGAGGGCTGCTTTATTTCGTCCTCCACGGTAGGACACTTTATCATGTCAAGCCAGTAACAAGCAGTCTGGAATCAGTGAAGCACAAAGCATGGCAACAAATGGTCCTGGGTTTTGGTCGCATTCAAGCAATATTTGGTCTATATCTTTCTGTGTTAGCCTCAGGAGAGTGATATCATTCATGGTCACCATGAAATAGGGGAATTTTTATAAGAGAACAGTAAAAGGATCCTGTTCATGCTGGGGTGTTTGCGCTTGGCTAAAAAGGATCATCCCTGAGAATAGCCACGTGGTGGGGTGGAAGGAGGGGTGTGCTGCACATCCATCCCAAAACCACAGCCTCTCCTTTTAAATGGCAAACCCAACCAGCATTGCTTGCTATGGGAAAGGAGGGTGCTGCAGTTTGAAACCATTCCCACATGTTATGAAGGCAGAAGAAGACAACCCTGTGTACCGTTTGGCTTACCATGTCTGCCTGGAAACTGAATTCTGTTGCCCAGCCATGCATGATGTGTCACCATACTGGCAGGCGCTCAATATAAAAGGCAAAATGTGATCTTGTACCTAAAGCACATGTGCTGTCTGCTCTGAATTGCTTGATTCACTGTGAAAGAGTGTCCCTTTTGTTCTCAGAAATGTATCCTCTTAAATTTTACTCTCCCTTTTTATCCCCCCACAGGTGAAAATGTTTCTATGCTCCCACTATCATCTCTGTCCCTGAGGTTATCACAGATTAGAAGGTGAAAAAAATGCCCTCACGATGACATGTTTTCCAAGCTCATGCAGTCCTCCCGCACTGATAGGGCACAGCTGAAAGCATGGAGGCCTTCAGTGACAGAGGCCAGGAAAGCATTACGTGAGCACCATCAGAAGACGCAGGAGGCGATGCTGAGGCTAATGGGGGGAGCAAACTGACATGATCAGACATCTGGTGGAGCTGCAGGAAAGGCAACAAGAGCACAGACCACCACTGCATCCACTGTAGAACCACCTGCCCTCCTCCCCAAGTTCCATATCCTCTTCACCCAGACGCCCAAGAATGCAGAGCGGAGCCGCCAGGCACCCAGCCACTCCACTGCAGAGGATGGCCTAAGCAACAGAAGGCTGTCATTCAAACAGTTTTGATTTGTAGTATGGCTACAATAAGCAATGTGGCCTTGTACTCCCCTCCTCCCCCACCCCACCTAGCTACCTTGTCAGTTATCTCACTTTAAATAAAGAAAGAAAGAAAGAAAGAAAGAAAGAAAGAAAGAAAGAAAGAAAGAAGGCATGGTTTCAAAACAATAGTGACTATTTCCTTTGCCAGCTGTGTACAAAGGGGGTGGTGGCTTACAGGGAATTAAAATCGAAAGGGGAGGCTTTGCATCAAGGAGAAACACACACAACTGTCACACTGTAGCCTTGCCAGTCATGAAACTGGTTTTCAAACCCTCTCTGATGTGCAGCACACCTAGTAGTGCTCTTCCAATTGCCCTGGTGTCTCGCTGCTCAAAATCGGCTGCCAGGCAATTTGCCTCAACCTCCCACCCCTCCATAAACATCTCCCCATTACTCTCACAGATATTATGGAGCACACAGCAAGAAGCAATAACAATGGGAATATTGGTTGTGCTGAGGTCTAACCTAGTCAGCAAACAGCACTAGCGAGTTTTTAAACGTCCAAAGGCACATTCTACCACCATTCTGCACTTGCTCAGCCTATAGTTGAACTGCTTCTTACTATTGTCCAGGCCACCTGTGTACAGCTTCATGAGTCATGGGAGCAAGGGGCAGACTGGGTCCCCAAACATAACTATTGGCATTTCAACATTCTCAACGGTAATTTTCTGGTCTGAGAAGTAAGTCCCTTCTTGCAGCTGCTTGAACAGCCCAGAATTCCTAAAGATGCAAGCGTCATGCACCTTTTCTAGTGCATGTCGGTGAAACATCCCTTGTGATCCACCAGTGCTTGCAGCACCATTGAGAAGTACCCCTTGTGGTTTTCGTACTGGTTGGCAAGGTGGTCCGGTTCCAAGATAGAGATATGCATTTTGTCTATCGCCCCACCACAGTTAGGAAACCCCACTGCAGCAAAGCCATCCACTATGACCTGCACATTTCCCAGAGTCACTACCCTTGTTAGCAGAAGGTCAGTGATTACATTGGCTACTTGGGATCACAGCAGCCCCCACAGTAGATTTGCCCACTCCAAATTGATTCCTGACTGACCGGTAGCAGTCAGGTGTTGCAAGCTTCCACAAGGCTATCATCAGTCGCTTCTCAACTGTCAGGGCAGCTCTCATCTTGGTATTCCTGCACTTCAGGGCAGGGGAAAGCAACTCACAAAGTTCCAGGAAAGTGGCCTTACGGATGCAAAAGTTTTACAGCGACTGGGAATCATCCCATACCTGCAACACTATGTGGTCCCACCAGTCTGTGCTTGTTTGCCAGGCCCAGAATTAGCGTTCCACTGTATCAACTTGCCCCACTGCTGCCATGATGTCCCAATTGCCACATCCCATGCTTTCTGGAATGTCTGTGTCCATGTCCTCCTTACAATCGTCCTTGTGCTGGCGGCTCCTAGCTATGCTCTGCACATCCTGCAGGATAATGTGTGAGGTGTTTTCAATGCTCACAACAGCAGCGCTGAGCTGAGCGGGCTCCACACTTGCCGTGCTATGGCATCTGCACAGGTAACCCAGGAAAAAAGGCATGAAATGCTTCTCTGCCATGGCTTTCATGGAGGTAGGGAGAGGAGACTGACAACATGTACTCAAAACCACCCGCAACAATGTTTTTGTCCCATCAGGCATTGGGAGCTTAACCTGGAATTCCAATGGGCGGCAGAGACTGCGAGGACTGTGGGATAGCTACCCACAGTGCACCGCTCCATGAGTCAATGCTACCCATGGTATTGAGGATGTGCTCCGCCGACTTAATGTGCTTAGTGGGGACATACACAATTGATTGTATAAAACCAAATTCTAAAGATTAACTTCTCTAAAATTGACCTAATTTCGTAGTGTAGACTTACTCTTTGGGAAGATTGTGGTTGGCTTCTCTGCAGGTTCCCAAAGGAAGAAGAGGGCAGGTGCAAGGAGTCAGGTTTTTGGGCCCCTGTGAAGCAGCTGGGAACTAGTAGGGGGAGCACAGTCCTGGAATTGAGTGGTGGCTCCCTCTGTGCACCCCATCATCTTAAGACACCCCAAAGAGACTAATAACAACACATAGTTCTTATATAGCACTTTACAAAAGAGGTAGGATCATTATCCCTCTTTTACAGATGGGGGAATTTAGGCACAGGAAAATGAAGTAATTTACCAAAAGTCACCCAACAAACCAGTAGCCGAGATGGGAATAAAAGCCAGATCTCTTGAATCCCAGCCCAGTGCTCTAGCCACTAGGCATAGGTAGGAGATGGTGCCATTTCTCTATGCCAATGTTTACCAAACTTGGGACGCCGCTTGTGTAGGGAAAGCCCCTGGCGGTCCAGGCCAGTTTGTTTACCTGCCGCATCCACAGGTCCAGCCGATCGCGGCTCCCAGTGGCCGAGGTTTTCTGCTCCCGGCCAATGGGAGCTGCTGGAAGTAGTGCAGGCCAAGGAATGTACTGGATGCCACTTCCAGCAGCTCCCATTGGCCTGGAGCAGCGAACCGCGGCCAGTGGGAGCCGCAATTGGCTGAACCTGCGGATGGGGCAGGTAAACAAACCGGCCCAGACTGCCAGGGGCTTTCCCTACACAAAAGGTGTCCCAAGTTTGGGAAACACTGCTCTATGCCACCCTGTGATGGGGTATACAAACCCCACACTGGGCAACCAGTGATGACATCCTTAGGGACTTGGTCAGATGAAGACAGACCCCTGGATATAAAGACTGCTCTATCAGAATCCAACTCAGCCAGTCTGCCACAGAGTTTAATATTCTTCTTATGTGCAGGATGCACAGAAATTAAATATTCCTTTCTGCCCAGGATATCAGAAGAGATGCTCCCTTCTGCGGGGAATACGATTTGGACTGTCTCTGCTTGTTAACATAGGCCAAGGTTCAAGTATTGCCAGTCATTCACAGAATCCCCCTGAAAGGGAGAGAAGGTAATACAGCTTGAAGGGTGCATGGATTGCTCTTAATATCAGCCAATTGCTGCTGAGTTTTATTTAAGGTTGCCAAGATAACCAAGATCATCTTATCCTCTGAATAAGCTCCTATAGCCTAGCATCAGAAGTTGTGATAGCTGAACAGGTCCCACTATTGGATGGCCACTGATAAATCTGCAAGGTCTTGTGCAACAAAATGACTGGACAACAATCAGCAGAATTTCAGCAGAACTATCAGCAGAGGAGTGAAACCACAGTGGATATGAAAGTAATAGGAAGAAACTCTGGAGGGATATCATGATGCTTTGACCTGTGAAGGATGTTGATGAGAGACTATCTCTGATGGGGTATACAAACCCCACACTGGGCAACCAGGGGTTAAGGAACTGCTCTGGGCTCAGCCAGCCCCACCATGCCCCACCTGTAGGAAATCCTCCAACTGGAGGGGGAGTTAAAGGGCAGGGGAGCAGCTCATTTGGTGGCAGACCAGGGAAGAGAGCAGACCTGCAACCTGCAGCTGAGGAGAGCTGAGGGAAAGACAGAATCTCTCCCCATGACAACTGTCCAAAGGTCCCTGCCTGAAGGAAGGGAGAACCTGCTACAGAGACAGCCTGAGAGGGAAGCATTCCCCTCTCCCTCTTCTATGGACCCCAAGTTTTGTTAGTTCTCCTTTACTTTGTTTGGACTATCCCAGCAGGGGAAAGTCCTAGGACTGAGCTGGCTCAGGAGGGTAAGCCATACTGCAGAAGGATGCAATTGCTGCCCATGAAAGAAAGAGAGCTACTCTACTACATGCAGCCTCCAGAAGGTGACTTGTGGTGAGCGGACACCCTTCATGCCATCTAATCCCTGATGGCGACTTTGGGACAATTGCAGGGCAGTGAAAGGAAGTGGCCCAGGGAAGGCAGCGTTAAGCAGCCCCTGGCTGTCAGATCACTGATAGACCTCAAAGAGCCCTGGGTCAGAGCCTCATGGAGTGAGAGGGCTCAGGCTCCCCTACCAATAATCCTTCTGCAAGTCATGGACCTAAGCCCTGACCACCAGGTTACACTACACTACCAATTGACCCACGAGTGAGGATCACCACCATGCACTGGGCAACATACCTATCTGAGTTTGTAGTAGGAATTAAGCTACACCCTCTGAAGAGGTGATTAGAGTACATTCTCCTTCTACCGGCACATTACATGTTCCTGAATCCTGAAAGTGTCACAGATTAGTACTGGAAACATGTCATTATGTTATGTGTTATTTATTGTTTGCTGTTCAAAAACACTGGGACTGCTTCACAACTGATCCATATACACACATGCACATCTGCCCCTCAGATCTGTCAGATTTGGCATTTGAAGAATACCATTCTACCAACTATATGCAACTCTTATTCTAATTATTAATTAATTATTATTATTATTTGTATTTATCAGAGCACCTAGTAAACGATTCTGCTAGGCACTGTACAAAAAGACAGTCCCTGCTCAAAAGAGCTTGCAATCTAAATAGGTAGCTATTTATTAGACTTGCCTAAATTATGAGTGAGATAGTTACCCACACTACCACACACATTACTTATCACCTGAGATACATCTGCAATGATGCCCATAAGACTCAAAATGACCAAGATATTTTTCTCCTGCCTCCTTGCCCCCTCTCTCCCATATTCAGCATAAACTTTAGTTTGGAACCCATTCACTATAATAAAAAAGACAGCCTCATTAATTCATTACATTCTGTTTGGCATTCAGTGCCAGTATTTTAACTAGCTGTGGGTGGTCTACCATAGTTCAGTTTCAGTTGTCAAAAGACAAATCTTTGGAGCTAAATTCCTCCAACCTAAAAGGCAATAAATAGATAGATATAGACATATGCCAATTAAGAAAACAAATATCTGCTTGATGATTCCAAACACTGGAAGGAAAAAAATAAATAAAACACAGCCAGTCTAGCATAAAGGGCCACCTAGCTAGAACTGAAGCTTCGGGCATTCTTATTTCCTTCCTTTTTCTTAATCACTTTGCTGAAGATTTAGTTAACAAAGGCTTTATTTGGATTCATTTGCAATCTCTTTGATCTCCTTGATCAATCGGGTTTGCAGACTATTTTTTTCTATTGCCGTGTTGTTTATGGATGTTGAATTTAAAATGAGCCTAATTCCCCTGGAAATACTTAGAAATTAATTGGAATGGCAGTGGACAAATACCAGCAATCATTGGACATTAGAAAATTGTTAAAGTCTGCCAGACCCTGGTTCCACAAGAATAATCAGTAAATAAGTGACTCACCCCATTTGGAACCCCGAAACATGTAGATTGGATATTCAGTATACAAACTTTAATGTCTGAATATGACCAATTGTTTCCTTCCCAAATGCTTTACCAAAACAGTAAAGGATCTTCCCTACACATCTGGAATGAAAATTTTCATTATGGAAATAGATTTTCAACAAAGGCAGATTGCCCAGATAATTGTGTCTAAACCAAAGTTGATGATAAAGATTTCGCCCGCTCAAACAATCACTGTAGTGTTGTGATGTTTGGTGTGTATGTTGCCTTCCTACTTCCTGTTCCTTTTTCCTTTTCTGGTTCCTGCTCTCTGAACCCAGGGCTTGTCTTCATGTACAGCACTACAATGGCACAGTTACACCGATGCAGCTGCGCTTCTCCTAATACATCGGTGAAAGAGCTTCTTTCATCAGTGTAGTTAATTAACCTCCCCAGGAGGCTATAGCTATGAAAACAGGAGAAGTTCTCCTGTTGATATAATGCTGTCTAAAACAGGTGTTAGGTCAGTATAACTATGTGGATTTTTCACACCCCTAAGTGACGTAGTTATAAGTATTTAGGGCAGACCTGGCCTCAGTGTTCCAGTTCCTGCTTAAGACTATGTGTGTGTGCAGAGCATTGAGTGACTGCAGCTACTCAGGCCCTCTGCTAAATGCCTGCTGTTCAGACTGTTATTTGGTTTTGTTCAGACAGTTGCTGACCTAACCGGTACACATGGTTTTTGCACATTTTGACTGAAAAGCTACCTGCGTGTCTTGCTTCTTTTTTTGTGTGTGTTTTTGGATTGCTATTCTGGGATACATCCGAACATAACTTTATGGTGATAAGTGCCTCTGTTTTGCAATCCATGCTGCGTGCACATGCTTCAGCTGTTAACTGGCAATAGAATTTTTGGAACTATGTGCAGATCATGCAACTCTCTGATGCTGCTGTGTTACCTTAGCTGCTGCACTGCGTAAGCCATGATGACACTGATATTTATGATGGATTCCTGGAGCCCAAGTCCTCTTTTGATGTAGTGGTGCAGTGCCTCAGTCAGTATTTCCTGACCAGAAATTCTGTTCTGTTAAGAAGGAAAAGGTGTTGTGGTTTTTTGAAGCTCAACAGCAGCCCAACAAAAGAACACATAAATTTGTATGTGTCTAGGGCGGCTGGCCCAGAATTATGAGTTTGGGGACATTATGATAATGCTTAGGGTCATTTTTGTGATTGGTATAGCCAATGACCACCTGGGTGAATAGTTAACTGCGGAAGATGCTAGAATGCTTACTTTTGATGCTGTGGTTGCACAGAGTGAGGCATTTGAGAGGAGGGCTAGGGCTGAGAGGGGTTCTGTGTCTCAGTCTGCTGCTACCTTGGTGTCTATGCTTAAACCATCAGTTTTTCCTCCTCACTTTCATTTCCCAGACTCATATGCCATTACCTACTTCCACTTCACTGTCTTGTCACCTACTCGCTGTTTCTGCTGTGGTAGTGCAGGTCACTTGGCTGATTTCCCTGCCTGCTCACCTAGAACTGTTTTGTGCTGGGCTTGTGGGAAGGAAGGACACTAAAGTGGTTTGTCGCAGTACATTGGTTAACAAAGAGGGGAAGCCTGAAGTGCATACTGTGAATGTGGAGTCACCTGAGATCATTTTATCAGGGACTCAGATCTCCTGTGGCAAAGTGCTGGAACTGGTATCCTGTGTCATACTTTCTAGAGTGGCTCATGACTCTGAATGCCTACTTCAGGGCAGACTATCAAAAACAGGGTAGACACCCTAAACTGGTGTGTTCTAGATAGGATACCTCTGCAGCCCCCATCTTGTATCTGGAGACCTTGGCAATGAGATTGGCTTCTCTCAGCCTTTGTAACAAAATCCCCACATGTTTTAAGTGGCAAATGTTTGTAACTTCTGCAGCACCTCATTGACAAGCCACTGAAAGGTAGCCCCAAATTTATTAATCCAAAAGGCATAACCTTAAACTCATATAATTCCGGTTCCAGTATAAAAAGTGAATTTTTCCTGGGCATCAGCATCTAAGGGAATTTGCCAGTACCCAAGAGTCTAATCCAGTGTTTATGAATTTTGCAATCACTTCCCTCCCCCCCCAAAAACAGATCTAGTAAATCCTCTATTCGGGAGGTGGGGGGGCAGTGCATCAAGCTGGGTGATAACATTTAGTTTCCTGTAATCCACACACAATCTCATGGTTTTGTCTTTTTTAGGTACCATCAGAATAGGAGATGCTCAGGGACTTTTTGACTCAGTAAATACTCTTATTTCAAGCATGGTTTCTACTTCCTCCTGGATTTATTTCTGCATTTTGCCTTTACCTCAGTATGCTCTGCTAAGAGTAGGGCAGGCCCCTGAAGTTTCAATGGAGTGTACAGTCTTGTCCATTAAACCTGGCTGGTTGGAAAATACCTGTTTGTGGTGCTTTAAAAGGGCCAGCGTTTCCTGATTTGGGGGTGGATTTAAACCCTCCCCAAATTCAATGCTTTCCAGGGCATTCTGTTCCCTGCTCTCAGTGACCAAATCAATTAAAGGGCTTGAAAACATTTCCTCATCAGCACAACAAATCATATTTACTGCCAGCTCCCTTTCATGGTAAGCTTTTAATCTATTCATATGGGCAGTTTTCACAGCTCCTCTGCTGTTGGGCTTCCTTACATCATATGCGACTTTATTCACTCTTTCAATTACCTCAAAAGGTCCTTTCCAATAATCCTGCATTTTGTTTTTTCCTCAAAGGGACCAGCACTAGCGCCAAATCACCAATATCAAAGATCTTTCTTTCGCATGCCAATCATACCAAATTTTCTGAGTTTCCTCATTTTTTCAAGGTTCTTCAGCACTCAATTCATCATAACCTGTAAATTCTCCTTTAAAAGAGTGACATACTCCCCTACTGGTTGTACTGTTTCCTCAGTACTGCCTTCCTAAGAGCCTCGCTTCAAATCTAGGGGTCACCTAACCTGCTTCTCATACAGGAGACCAAAGGGGACAAAGCCAGTAGATTCCTGGGGAACATTTCTCTATGCATATAGCAAATAATGAAATAACATGTTCCAGTCATTCTTGTATCTGGAGACATACATTCTTAGCATAGCTTTTAAAGTTCCATTAAATCTTTCCTCAAGCCCATTATTTTCTGGGTGATAGGGAGCAGCTTTTATATGCTTTACTCCACATAATTTCCATAACTTTTTAAAGACTACAGACATAAAATTTGCACTACGTCTGTCAACATTTCTCTGGGAAAACTTACTCTGCTAAAAATGGTGAATAAAGCTGTAGCCACTGTTTCAGTTTCAATATTAGATAAGGCTGTGGCTTCAGAATACCTGGTGGCAGAATTACCACAAGTAGTGTCTCTTTCCGTTCCTGGAAAAATTATATGAGAGGTCCCACAATATCTATAGGCACTCTAGCAAACACCTCTTTAATAATGGCTTCAAGACTAAGCTTGATAAGTTTATGGAGAGGATGGTATGATGGGATAGCCTGATTATCCGTAGGTAAGTATGCCCAGTGGTCTGTGATGGAATGTTAGATGGGGTGGAATCTGAGTTACTACAGAGAATTCTTTCCTGGGTGCTGGCTGGTGAGTCTTGCCCACATGCTCAGGGTTTAATTGATTGCCATATTTGGGGTCGGGAAGGAATTTTCCTCCAGGGCAGATTGGCAGAGGCCCTGGAGGTTTTTTGCCTTCCTCTGCAGCATGGGTCACGGGTCACTTGCTGGAGGATTCTCTGCAGCTTGAGGTCTTCAAACGACAATTTGAGGACTTCAGTAACTCAGACATAGGTTGGGGTTTGTTACAGGAGTGAGTGGGTGAGATTCTGTAGCCTGCATTGTGCAGGAGGTCAGACTAGATGATCATAATGGTCCCTCCTGACCTTAAAGTCTATGAGTCTATTAGTCTAATGGTCAAAGGCTGCAATAGTGCTTTGCAGGGTCCCCTTATGCTTTTAACAAAAATGACAACTCTTACAGTTATCTTCTACTGTCTCAAACATGTGAGGCCATAGAAATTCTGCTTCAGTCTGTCACAGGTTTTTTCCACTCCTAACTGTCCTGCAGACAAGATAGTCATGAGCTACTTGAAGCAATTCTCTCCTGTATTTCTCAGGGACAACTACCTGCTTGCAAAGCTCACCGGGACAACTTTTTTTTTCTCTAAAGGAGCCTTCCCATATAACAGACCTTCTACCCAAAAAAAAAAAATTCTACCTTTTCCTTGCCCAGCTGGGGCATCATTCTGAGCTGCAGCACTGTCTTGGTACAGAGAAGGGTCAACTTGCTGTGTAGCCACAAACTCATTTTGAGTTTCACTTAAGCCCAAGGCAGACTCTGGCACAACAGAAGAATTTTCAAATTCCCCCTCAGGAGGAAAGCTGTTACTGAGGGCATTTCCCTCCCCTTCACAGCTTTCACCGCTGACCAGAGACAAAACAGGTGATCCATACTTTCTCTGGGATCGGGTTATATCATTAATATGCTTAGACATGGCTGAAATGTTATTATCTAGTTAAATATCAGCTGGCAGCAAATTTCTGATGCCTACAATAATCCCCTAAATCCTCCCACTCAGGGTGGACTTTAGCCAGTACAGTCACAGAAATTGCAGCCAAAAGCTAAAATATTTAGATTTTTGCCAGGAAGTCTGTCCTCTTCCCTTACAATACTTTCCTTAACCAAAGTGACTTGTGATGCTGTATCTCGTCACCCTGTACATTCTATGCCATTCACTCTAGCACTCTTAATAAACTTTTCACTACCTTCCCAAAACTCAGTCCTAATATAGTTTATGGGACCATTCTCTTCTGGGGTCAAGGTGGTAGCACTGGCACTCACAGTAGGGGTTGTTGGTGCAGATTGTGGGATCACCTTAAATTTTAAGTAATTTGGTTTTATATGCCAGAAGCCCCACAGTGATAAACTCTCTGCCTTTCTTTAGAGGAAGAAGTTTGAAAATTTGGGCTTCCTTGAGTTATTTTTTTCCCCTTTCCTTTCCTTTTTTTTTTTAAACAAAGTTGGGATTAGGTTTATTCCTAGACTCCTCATCCCTCTTAACCTGGAGAATAGGAGGATTTTCCTTCCCTGGGATTTGTGCCCAGCACAAGCCTTTCAGTCAATATATTCAGCAGCAATTTCTGCTGCCTTCAAAACTGTGTATGTTTTTGGGGATTTTTTGTCAAAGAGGGCAACTTTTACCTCATTAGTGGCTGACCACAATAATTGCTTTTGTGCCATCAAATAAGTTTGTCATAACTATCTTCAGCTCCTGCCCCATTATCTATTTTCATATAATTACACATCTTATGCACATATTCCACATGAGTGACATTGGCAAACATTTTAAGATTCCTATACCTCAACTGATAGAACGTGGGTGATCTTAAACCTTTTTCATACTTTTTTTTAAATCTCTTATATACCATAGCCTCACCCTCCTCCATATCATTAAAAGGTGCACAGGAGCTCATTAATGTAATCAATCTCTTGAGAAACTGGGCAGACTTTTTCCCACTCCTTGCTGATGTGAGGGAATGTAATCACAGTCTGAGGCTACTGCTTTTGGTCTCTCAGGTGCAATGAATGAGCTTCCATCTGTTTCTCATATGCTCTTTTCTCAAAATCTAGATGTTCGGCGCACCTTTGGTGAGCTTACTCCTCAATTTCAGTGGTGGCTTTGAGTCTTTGGTAGGCTCTCTCCTTAGCTTCTTTCTTCTCCTTGATCTGGCGTTCCTCCATCAGTGAGCCACATGCCAAATGTTGCCGATCCCTGGCTTAGACCCTGATCCTTGGTCAAAGTCTATGAGCAATGCTCTCCGTTCCTCATCCGAGGCTTTCCTCTTAAAGGGTAATCTCTTTTGCAAGCGCAAATGCTTGAGGTCTTTTGTTCCAAGACCCTCATATGACTGTGATTCACTCATTGTGACTACTCATTAACCTTTAAAAGCTCTCAATATCCAATTTAAACTTTTTTAACAGTACGGGATTATAATCTATAAATCCAATTGAGCTGTGGTATGTCAATCCTGCCAAGACTATGCTAATTGTCATGCTGTCTGGAGTGGCTCACAACCAATAACTGGTGGTGTGTTATATAACCAAGCCAGGAACAAGCCAGGAACAAATGTGAACTCCTAGATCACTATAACAGTTTTACCATGGAGTCATAGACAGTCCCCTTAGACTCTTCAGTCTATCTTGTCACCCAGACAAACTGGACTTAATGATAAATGGTCAGTTACACCAAAAATCACACCACATTCAGGTTGCTTCCAGTCACAAGAGACCAGTCACTTACTCCAGATTAATTGGTATCCTAAATCCTATACCAAAGACAACACCTGTAGCCAATCCTGTAATAAATTATGTAAAGGTTTATTAACTAGGAAAAGGGAATAAGAGTTATTTACAGGTTAAAGCAAGCAAATATATACACACAAATGAGTTACCATCTAAATCCTAAGTGTGACAGAGTTGCAGTGATCTGTCAGTTCAAAATGTCTTCCATGGAGGACCCAAGAGGCAGCTCTTGGGGATCTCTGGCTTCAGTTTAGAGTCTCTGGCCCTTCAGCATTCAAACAGCTTAAAAGATGGAACAATTTCCTATGGCTTTGTTTTATTTCCTTCATTCAGCTCAAGCCCACAAGATGAGCTTCCTTACACATAGTATTTCCCAGGTGCAATACGGCCATTAACCAATCCTTTGTATTATGATGACCCTGGATAGCCCATCTGATTTTGACGGTCCTACTGGATAGGCAGGGATTGGTGGGGAGGCAGGGGGTGATACCCATACCTGAGTTCACAAGTTCAGAGAAAACATTTTTAAAGTTATAAAGAAAAACTTTTTCTTAAAGCACGGAATACAGACATTGCAAGTGAGATTAATGTATGCAGCAAATTATAAGCATTTCAAAGAGTCTAAATAAGGGATCAGCAACCTTTGGCATGTGGTCCATCAGGGAAATCCACTGGCAGGCCAGGATGGTTTGTTTACCTGCAGCATCGCAGGTTCGGCCGATCGCAGCTCTCACTGGCCGCGGTTCACCGTTTCAGGCCAATGGGGGCTGCGGGAAGCAGCGGCCAGCACATCTTTCGGCCCATGCCACTTCCTGCAGCCCCCATTAGCCTGGAATGGTGAACCGCAACCAGTGGGAGCTGCGATCGGCCAAACCTGTGGACGCTGCACGTAAACAAACCGCCCCAGCCCACCAGCGGATTCCCTGACAGGCCGCATGCCAAAGGTTGCCGATCCCTGGTCTAAATACTAAATATGTTCTTATAAAACTAATTTCTATTTTTAGCAAAACTAACATACAGGTGACTTGGTCTGGTCTTTAGCTATGAGGCTGTCAGGTCTTAGCTAATGCCTGTAGCCTGGACAAAAGCTGGCATTAATCTGCCAGCATCACATCCCATATCGTGGAAATTAATGATACATTGCTGAAGTGCATGTAGGTTATGGGTGCTGAAGTTAACATTCTTCTCTTTGGGTTAGTTCTCAATCTAGACAATTACATGTTCACAGTGATTGTTAAATTTTGGAATTTGCATGCCGTGCAGACAATGGGTGAAACTGTATGCTCTTTGCTCTACAAAGACAGAGCCTTGCCTCAACGTTTTACAGTTTTAGAGGTGTGGCTGTGAATTCTGTGCCATTGTTTTTGTACTATCTGTGCCGACAGCTTGGTATTATGCATGAACGCACACAAGACACCTCAGATGTGGTTATGACAGCAAGAATAGAAGAGGATTCTCAACCTATCATTCAGAGACTCCATTATTTATTTATTGGTGATGGTGTTCTGTCCATGGGATATGCATACTCTCTGCCGTTAGATTCAAAGGCTAAGCCCTTTGCACTACCTGCATGTCATGTACCTCCTGCACTTGTGGACAAGATGCAAGCAGAATTGCAGCTCTTGAAAGATAATGGCATCATTCAGGAGGTGGACTAGTCTATGGATTAGAGCTCACCCATGGTGATCATATTCAAGATGAATGATGTTATTTGCCTGTGTAGAGATTTTAGAGCACTTTATACATATGTGAAACATAAGCAGTTCAGTTTCAATTGCCAAGCTTAAAAGAGGAGACTTGTGGGTAAGTGGATCCTGGATTTTCTCTGTGTTAGTCTGCTGATCCATTTATCGGCAGATACCTCTAGCTGAAAGTTTACAGCTGTTATTGACTTTCAGCATGCCATTTGGGAGGTAATGCGATCAACAACTCTCTTTTGGTTTAGCCTCTGCTCCTGAGGTATTTCAGAGAGTGGTCTCTTATTTCCTGGATAAAATCCATGATACATGTTGCTAGTTGGATGACATTTTGCTATGACATAACGCTATTCTGGACCAGGGGCTAACCCAACTACAACAAGCTGGCATAACATTGAAAGTGGTGAGTACAGTTTTGCAAATGATGCTGTAGAGGTTTTAGGCATTATCTGTCACCTGGAGTTTCCAGTTGAACTTTTGGAGAGAAGGGAAGAAAATTGTAATGACTGTGTTGCCTTCCTACTCCCTGAACTCAGTATTTGGTTTCCTATTTAAGGCTGTGCACACCAGCGCTGGGTGTGTGCAGCTACCCAGGGCCTGCAGCTACATATCTGCTGTTCAGAATGTTATCAGGTTTTGTTCACGGTTATTACGTATTTTGATTGACAACTTATCTACATGTCTTGCTTTGTGTGTGTGTTGGATTGCTAGTATGGAATGCACCAGAATGTACCAAGTGTTTAGATTGCTGTTGAACACATTATGCTTAGGTTTTGCTGCTGCTTTCTTGTGCTGTTCTTGTGACTATGGCTGCTTTACTGTGCCCCTTTTAATGTGTTGTTTCATGAAGTAATGGATGGCAATCTGGGGAGAAGAAGCCAGATGATGTTCAGTGGGATGATGGCCTCTTTTCTTTACAAGAATTTATCTCTGTTAGGGCTTTTCTACACAGGGACATCTAGGAAAATTAATCCAAATGAACTGATGGTGTACATTTGAAGTGGTTTAGTTAAACGATATTAAATCCCTGTATGAACACCCTCATTCAGAATTACAGCGCCCTTTAATTTGGTTTTGCTTAATTCATTTCCTCACAGGGATTTTATACAGTTTAACTAATCTGCTGCAAATGCACATCTTTAGTTAATGTGGATTAGATTATTTTACACTGATGACATGATACAAACTAACTTGTCAGTGTTCCCTTTCAAAAGCATCCCATTTATTCTGCAATTAAAAGGAAGACTTGGTGGATTTCCTACACACTTGACTGATAATTTCTCCTTTACTTCTAAATTCACTGTATGTATGTATGTATGTTCGTCCATCGTTTTCGAAGAAGACCTTGACATCTAGCAGGTTGTGAGCTGTCCACAATGTGTCCGCAGGTGGCTGATAAGGCCAATACGGGCACGAAATGTTCTGCCACATGTCGGGCAGACATGTGTTGGCACCAGTGTTACAACATTTACAGCTCTGGCTTTACGGAGTGCTCGCTTCTCTTGTGCTATAGTTATCCTTCTGGCTTCAGATGTCTGGCAGCCTTGATGGATCAGCGTACGCCGTGTCGATCGGTCTTGTGCCAGAGTTTCCCAGGAGGTGATGTCAATATCCAGGGACTTGAGAGTCTTTCAGCGTGTCTTTGTATCACTTCTTTTGTCCCCCGTGCGATCGCTTTCCTTGAGACAGCTCACCATAAAAGAGCTGTTTGGGGATGCGGTGGTCTGGCATCCTTACAACATGGCCTGCCCAGCGTGTCTGGGATTTCATAAGCAGAGTGTAAACTGACAGCAGGCCTGCTCTGGAGAGGACTTCTGTATCTGGCACCTTATCCTGCCACCGGATCCTCAGAAGTCTGCGGAGGCAAGTCATGTGGAAGTGGTGCAGTTGCCTAGCGTGCCTCCTGTATACAGTCCAAGTCTCATTGGCATACATCAGGGTAGTTAGCACTACTGCTCGGTAGACTTTAAGCTTTGTAGCAAGGCTTATTCCACGGTGGTCCCACACGTTGGTCAACAGTCTGCCAAATGCAGAACTTGCCTTAGCGATTCTGCAGTTGACCTCGATGTCAATTGTCACTGCGTGAGAAAGGGTGCTGCCAAGGTAGGTAAATTGGTCCACTGCTTGCAGCTTTTGTCCCTTCACTATGATGGTGGGCTCTTGGTGTTGGACTTTCGGAGCTGGCTGGTGCATCACTTCGGTTTTCTTTATGTTGATGAGGAGGCCGAATTTATCGCATGCTGCTGCGAATTTATCCATGCTAGCTTGCATTTCCTGCTCTGATCCAGCATTCAGGGCACAATTGTCAGCAAAAAGAAGGTCTCTTAGCACAGTCTCCTTTATTTTGGTGACAGCCTGGAGTCTTCGCAGGTTGAACAGTTTCCCATCAGTCCTGTATCTCAGGCTGATTCCCAAGGAACTGTTCTGAAAGGCATCTGACAGCATAGCTGAAAACATTATGCTGAACAGGGTCGGTGCCAAAACACACCCCTGCTTGACGCCGTTTGTGACGGGAAAGGCCTCTGAAGCTTCTCCGTCGTCCAGAACACGAGCCGTCATGTCGTCGTGAAACTGACGTACCATCAGGATGAATCTGTCAGGGCACCCAAACTTCGACATGATGCGCCACAGACCTTCGCAACTGACAGTGTCAAAAGCCTTGGTAAGATCCACGAAGATGGTATACAGTTCACGATTCTGCTCTTGACACTTCTCTTGGAGCTGTCGAACTGCGAAGATCATGTCCACAGTGCCACGCTCTTTGCGGAAGCTGCACTGTGTCTCGGGTAGTAAACCCTCTTCCAGGTGGTCAATCAGGCGATTCAGCAACACTCGTGCAAGGATCTTACCTGCGCTAGAAAGCAGTGATATTCCTCTATGATTATCACAGACTTTTCGATTTCCTTTCCTCTTGTAGAGGTGTACGATGGACGCATCTTTCAATTCCTGAGGAATGGACCCTTGATTCCAGAAGGACTGGAACAGCTGAGTGAGTTTGTCAACAAGCATTGCACCACCATCCTTATAGATTTCTGCTGGAATCGCATCAGATGCTGAGGCCTTGCCACTAAACAGCTGACTGATGGCCTGTAGGGTTTCAGTCTCTGATGGTGGAATGTCCAGGCTGTAATTAATATCCGCCTGGGGCATTCTGTCAATCGCCTCATTATTGATGGAAGATGGGCGGTTCAGTATGGATTGGAAATGCTCAGCCCAACGCTGTAGAATCAGAGTCTTCTCAGTAATGAGAGTTACACCATCTAAGTCCAGTAGAGGGAAACTCCCTGAAGGCCGAGGTCCATACAAGGATCTAAGGGCTTTGTAGAACCGTTTGGCATCGTTTCTATCAGCAAACTTCTGGATTTCATCTGCTTTGGCACTCAACCAGGAGTCCTGCATCTTACGAAGCTTGCTCTGTATGGTCCTGCGAATGTTGTTGAAGGCATTTTTCTTAGCTGTTGATGACGGGTTGTTCTGATGAGCACGGTGAAGGCGGTGCTTTTCAGCAAGTAAAGCCTTGATCTCTTCGTCGTTTTCATCAAACCAGTCCTGCTGTTTCCTGTGTGAGGGTCCAAGAACCTTTAGTGCAGAAAAGTGCACAATATTTCGGAAGCGTTCCCAGTTCCTCTCAACATTTTCCTCTAATTGCAGCTCTGAGAGTTGGTTGTTGAGATCTTCTACTAGTGAAGCTGCTGTGCTGGGGTTCCTCAATTTACTGACGTTGATCTTTTTCATCACAGCTTTATTTCCCTGCGGACGTCTCTTTGGCTTGATGTGAAGGCTTAATTTAGAGATGATAAGTCTATGGTCAGTCCAACAGTCAGCACTCGGCATGGCCTTAGTCACCCTTACATCCTGTCTGTCTTTCCTCCGCACGATGACATAATCAATGAGATGCCAGTGCTTGGAACGTGGGTGCATCCAGGACGTCTTTTTTGCGAGTGGGAAGGCGGAAGATGGTATTGGTGATGATCAGATCATGAGCCGCACATGTCCTCAATAGTAGTAGGCCATTGCTGTTGCATTTGCCGATTCCATTTTTTCCAATGACGCCATCCCAGGCAGAGTGATCGGATCCTACTCTCGCATTAAAATCACCAAGTAGAATCAGCCTGTCGGTGCGCTTCACGGATGAAAGTAGGGCATCGAGATCTTCATAAAACTTGTCCTTTACTTCATCCGGATTCGTCATTGTGGGTGCGTAAGCGCTGATTAGTAGAACTCGCTTTCCTCTCGGTAGTGGAAGATGCAGTGTCATGAGTCGATCGTTCATGCCCTTGGGAAGACTGGCAAGTTTGCGGACAAGATGATTCTTAACCGCAAAGCCAACTCCAGATTCACGACGTTCGTCACTGCTACGTCCACACCAGAAGAATGTGTAACCACCTCCTGTTTCTGTGAGCTGACCTTCGTTGGCTAGATGAGTTTCACAAAGGGCCACAATATCGATGTTAAATCTTGCGAGCTCTCTGGCGACCAGAGCTGTTCTTCTTTCTGGTCGATCTGCTGAGGGGTTGTCTTGAAGCGTGCGTACATTCCATGTACCAATAATGAGTGGTGTCACCTTGCGTTTTGTTGTTTGAAATTTTGTTATTCGACCGCATAAGATGGGATCCCCTCCAGCCGCGGTAAGCTGGCCAGGGTTCTATGAAGCAAACAATGTTTAGGGCACCTTTTCTAGCCCCTTCCTCTTACTACGGAGGTGAGCAGTGCAGTCCTAAAGAGGGCTGCTCAGTCACTCAGGTAGACGCCGAATCCAGTTGTTGTTTCGGTCAGCAAGAAGACGACCATTAGACCTGAGCCACCTGTGTGCAGGTCCGCGGGTACAGCTCCCAGTGTATCCACACCTGCTGCTTCGTCACTCGCCCATCGCCACAGGACTTTAAAGTTTACGGGAATTGGAGGGATGTCAAGACTTGCACGTGAATTGGATTAAAGTGAGGGAGAGGTGCGCATAGTCAGCCTCACTCTCTCTTCCCAGATTCCATCCTGCTCCAATGGCAGGACAAAAGTCGAGACGGTTGGAGATGGGCTGGGCGCAGTGGTTGACCAGGGCGTCTTTCGCGTCTTGCCGTGCTCTTAGCGTACCACATCGCTTGCAGAAACCGCCTTCATGACCATTGGTCGTATTCCAAAAGGTCTCATCCGCTCAATCCGCCGGAGTCTGTCTTCACATGCTCGGGATAGACAAGGCCCTATCTCACCGAAGGTCTATGCCCAACGGTTACCTTCAACCTGGTTTAGCCAGCCTGTCAAAGCTGTTGCCCGAGGTGTGGCCGCTGCGCATGCTACAGCTACTAGGAGCCACAGGTGAGAGCTGAGTGACAGGTGGGGACCAAAGGTGGACGAGCTGCCCTGAAAGGACACGACATGCCTCTACACCAGAGGTGCTACCCCTCCCTGAACACCCCATACACACCAAATTCACTGACACATAGCAAGATGCACAAGTAATCAGGAAATGCACCAGGGACCTGTCTAAATAACCACTACAGACTAAATTACCATTAATAACAAGCAAAAGATGTTATCCTAAAAGAAACTGAGGTCAGGAGACAAAGCTCCTCAGACTCTCACCCTGCACTATTACCAACTCAGCTCATGACCTTACAGTCGACAAATTTGGACTCTGAGAGACCAACAAGCAACACATGTTTCAGAGCTGAAGACCCTGCACTAAAAGTGTCCTGCCTTCAGCCCACTCCCAGTTCAACAATAGAAGTGTTAGCTATACTGCATCAGTTACCACAGTACAACACCATTATGTATATGGTCTCTGAGTTACCCAGGTTCTAAACCATTTAAGGATATATAGGTGGAAATTATACCTCAAATTGCATCCAGAAAGAGCTGGAGGCCAACACAGATCCTGAAGTGTAGTTGTAATGTGCTCTGAGAGATGCTTCTAAAGAGATAAGCAGCTTCATTCTGTATTAGTTAATAACCAGATGGTCCTTTATTTGACAGATAACAATATAATGGCAAAGCATTGTCTGATACCATGAATATAAAGTGTAGAGGCTTGGGACCCAATCCTCAGCTAGTGTAAATCAGTGTAGCTCCAAAGTAAATGTGAACTAAATAGATCAACATCAATTTACATCTGCTAAGAATTTGACCCCTGGAGTGTATGTGACATTCAAGGCTACAAGTGCAACTTCAGCAGCAGTCTGGACATAATGGGATCTTATTCAAAGCCTTAACTGCACAGTAGTGTGTCTCCCTATGGCAGTTGGTTTAGCGGAGCAGAGCCTGATGGAGCTGCCAGACTGGAGCGCTACCCGGTACACTGTGATGGATGAGTACGCACCACCTTTTGACCTCTTCCCTTTTCGCTCTTGATGTGAACATGATGTCCTTCATTTTGCTATGAATTATGGTTTGTTTTTCTCCATGTAGCTTTAGAAAGCTGCAGAGCACATTTGCCTCAAAAGAAGCAACACGGAATTGTGTCTGGAAAGAGAGAAGACATTCAGCCTCAGCCATGAATGATAGAAATGGTTTTGCTGGAAACCACAATCAATGGCCCCAGCAGTTCACAGGCTGCAGGAGCACTGATGTGTTCTTATTCCAAGCTTGCTTTTCAAAGAAAAGGTGATCTCTATTTAGTATTTAAAAAAAAAACAAAAAACAAAAACCTTCTTTACTCATGAATATGTTGATAGCTCCATATTCAAAAAGTAGCTCAACTGTACTAAGCCGATTAAGCCAATCTTTTGTCAGTTTATGGTTTTTAAAGCATTTCTGTGTTACATTTATTAGTTGGTAGAAAGAAAGATAGCATTATATCACTCCATGTTGTTGGGCATTGATTGGAGTGGGCTTTCCATTTTCTTCCTGAAATTTTACTAGTTGCAGTTTTATGGCTTTTAACTCACATTCATCTCCCAACACCACAAAGCCTGTTTTCATAGGCTTTAATCAGTATTTAACTGGATAATTTGTAGGTCAAAATCACAGCATACATATCATGGTAGTTGAAGCCTGGTGAAGAAATGGACTTCTCAGATGCCTTGAGAGAAGGGAAGCACCACCATCAGGGTAGAGCTAGTCAGGAACTTTTGGGTGAAATTTCTTTTTGTCAGAAAAGGCCAATTTGTCAACACCATTTTTTTCCAGGAATGTATGAGTTTCAATTAAACTTTCATTGACAAAGGTTTTTCAGGTCCAGGTGGGAATTTCTGGTGAGAGCCTCCCTCATCAACACCCAGATTAGCCAATAGGCTTCTGTATCTCCTCATGGGATGGAGGCGATCCAGATTCAAGTCTGTGTTCAGCCTGATTCAGACCATGGACATGAACCTTTGAGAGGTCTCAGTTTCATTCTGATGCAGAAAAGGAAAAAAAATGAAATCTCAAAAAGTGTCACTCTTTGGGAAAACCATTTCCCACCCAGCTCCTCTTCTGGGTCATATGCTCCAGCCCTATGTAAAAATGCAAGACTTTCTTGAGCCTAGTACATACAATGTTTTCTTGAACAGTGACAGAGCCTCAATGATTCAGTTCCCTGGATATCTTAGCTGACCTCCTAGGTAAGAGGTTTAGCTTGGATTGTAACCCTTGTTTTTTCTCCTATTACTCCTCAACCTTGTCTGGAACACAATTCTTCCCCTTTCATTACTCCATCTCAGATAAGTTGGTAGGACATTATTCTATCTCCTATTTGTTATGCTGCATCTCAAGCTTATATTGTGCCTAGCACCACAGAAACTAACTGCTAAACTATTACTCTCTGCTTCTATAGGCTGCTTTCTCTGTCATTTAGCATTTAATCAGTCTCCTTTTAGAAAGCATGCCCTCTGTCCTTGTTGATTGAAGCTTCATTAACTATTATTTATTAAGTCTAATGACCTTTGCATGGGTTTTGTCTCTTTATTTTTCCAGTACCTATTCATCACTGTATTATGAAGTGTTGCATCAAATCAGTCAGGGTATTAGCTCCCACAGTTGACACAAACCATTGAAAATATTTAACAAAAACATCCTTGTCACTTAGAAAGCCCGTATCCCTAAACTATTCTGAATGAAAGTAGCAGAAATCAGATACCAAACACTGATAGCAAATTCCCAGACTAGATGAACAGGTATTTCCATGGTTGAGGCACAGGGCGATGTTCTGATCCAGACTGTTCAAAGCATTTTTCATTGATATACCGTATATTCATGTTTTCTCTGTTGCAGAGGAGTCACCGGATTCTGCTCCATGACATAAGGAAGACAGCAACACCTGTCCTGAAACACACACAAACCACCTCTAATTAGATGTGTGAACACATTTCATTGATGTATGTCAGGCATCTGAGGTTGGAATTTGGTGCCAGATGTAGAAGCGTTCATTAGATGGCTTTTGTTACTTGTAGATGAACCTCAAGGCAGTTTCACAGAATTGTGAGAATTGTTACTGGAGATGTGCCAGAGTCCCAAAAGATTAGTTCTATAATCAGGCCTCAATCCAAACTTCCCACAATTTGGGGCTTAGAGTCCTGATGTCCAATCTGGACCCATTTCTTGTTAAACATGTTGCAGCTATGCTCCGCTAGTGCCTAGGTCTAGCACCCTTACACTAGTTGAGTAGTATCTTACTATGCAAGTAATCCCCATTTATTTCAAGAGGACTAATTACAGAGGAAGGTGCTAAACAATGGATTAAATTCTTCCCACACAGACTGAGTGCCAGTACTCAGGTACTGTGCAGTTAGCATTCAAAGATATTGGGGGGTTGAAATTTAGCCATTTAGCCCACCTCCATAGGTTCTATACCAGTCTTTTTGGCTGGTGTAGTAGCCACAACTCTTCCGTGACAATTGTAAAAGCAACTGGGGTCACTGGAGCTGGATTTGCATCAGTGCAAATGTGCCTGGACCCTCCCTTAGATCATCCCAATAGCCTTTGGAATAGGGCTGGCTAAAAAACAAGAATTCCATTTTATAAAAATATTTCAAGCTTTTCCATGTTGGTTTCATTTCAATGTGGAACATAACTGAGACCATTCAAAAGATCTGGGGGGGCTGGGGGGCAAAGAGAGACACCCACCATAGAGCAGGCAATAGCCAAGAGATTAGGCCTCTTGTCTGGAATGTGGCAGATTTGGGTTAAAATTCCTGCTTTCTTGCTAACCAGAAATAACATTCTGGACCTGAGAAATCTTCCTGATGAAAGTTTAATTGAAAAAGATTCATTTCTACAACAACAACAACAAAAAATGGTTTCAAGAAACTGGCATTTTCTGACAAAAAGGTTTTGTCAAAAAGGTTCTCACTAGTTGTAATCTGGAGGTCCCAATCTGAAATCAGGGCCTTCTTGTGCTATTCATTGCAGATACACATAGCTTAAAAAAATGTTCTAGTAGAATCTGTACATACAATGAAAAAAATAAGAGGGATAACACAAACAAGTGGCGGAGAAGCACAAGGTAAACACTGAAAGAATTAACTTGCTAATTAGGTTGGCCAAAGACATTTTTAGGGTCTGGTTCTGATCTCACACCAGTTTTATACCAGTGTGACTTCACTGATTTCAATAAAATTACTCATGATTTTCATCAGCATAACTGACTCAAACCTACAGAGTGCAAAGGGCTTTACCTGGACATCCTTCTTGCCCACTGTAACCTTCATTTCTGAAGTCCAGATTGTAAAGAAATCACAACATTGATTCCTCCTTTTCATTTCTTCCAGGTGCACCAAATGATTTTCCATGAGTGACGTGTACTTCCTGTGAAATACGTGCACTAATATCAGTGTTAAAAGGAAAATAAGCAAATTAAAGAGAAAATTCAGTTTTCCTGCATATTTGTCTTGAACAGTAGATTAAATAAATAGCTTTGCTGGAACCTATCATGTCTGCAATGTGTAAGCAGACACAGTAAAAATGAATATGCGTGTATACAAAACATTGTGAAATCACACATTCCCAGCCGCAGTTAGTAAGTACATGAATGGCCTAATTATCTTTCCACTGATATAAAAAGTTTAATAGATGAAGCACTCAGGAAAATAAAAGTGAAAATCCAGATGCAATTATTAGGCTTTATCTTCATCTTTCTAAATTGTAGACTGTTCCACATTGCATTTCCTTTCATCAATACATAACTCATAACATGTATATTTTGCAAGGATTGTACATACATAAACCAATCATTTATGCATCTTTCATGCATCACAAACCACATAAAATAAAATAAATTGGCTTTACTTTAATCTGTGTTCTTAATTCACAAATTTCAGGCAACTCTTACAATCTACAGAACGGTGGAAAATTCAGATAGAACATTTAAGTAATTTACATATATACTTTCAGTTACTCTTTTATAATCTATGCAATATAATTATCAGTGAACTGCTATAGATAATTTCCCCATAATTTTCTTCCTCCTACATTATGCATTATAATCACTTTCATCTTCCATACCATGTGTGCTGGTATCTTTCTGCTCCCCCTCCTTCCTGGGCAGAAACTAGAATATATTAAATCAAGTGCAGAACTGGGTTTCATTTTTGTGGTTAAGGCTTTTTATTGCAAAGAGAATAGATTTTCAAGTGTGAACTTCATATTCATTATTTGATTTAGTCTCATCAATTTAGGCCCAAATTCTTATCTTCAGCCAAAGTCCAGAGCCCAGCACCCTGCCAGAATAGCCAGGTTTACTGTTAGACAGACACACAAAGGGATGGAGAGTGAGGCTCTATTCTTGTACAGGAGAGGACAGGAGGATATGCATGGAATCCGGTCCTCCAGTCCTACCTCTATGCCAGTTTGGTGATGCTCAGTTCCATCTTGCCACTATGTGTTGCTGTGTTGCAGCCCCCCACAATTCTCAGCTCCACATCACACAGAGAATAAGCAACAGTTCCCCATTAACCATGCAAGGAAACCTTACTAATTGATACTGCTGCCTGGGGAGCGTTTACTTCAGTGGAATGGGAGCTGGATTTACTCCTGTATTTTGCACCAGTGTAAATGACGTATATTCCACTAATGGGGAGACAATGTTTTCTACTGACACAGCACTAGACTGGGATTCAAGAAAAAAGTTTAATTCATGACTGTACCTAGGGTTGCCACCTCTGAGGTACAAAAATACCCAGGACATCTGGGATGATCCATAAAACTGGAAAACTGGCAGTGTGTATTGACCATCCTTACAGATTTCCCTGGGCAACTACTTCAGAAATGGGATGAGAGTCTGGGAAAACACGGACAGGTAACAACCCTAACTCTGCCACTGCTCTGCTAGGTGACCTTGGGCAAGTCACTTCCCTTTCCAGTTCTTCTGTTTCCCATCTGTAAAATGACCTTTATTTGAGCATTTCACAATCTATGGGTGAAAAAGAGTTATGGATTCTTATTATTAGTACAGTTACTCCAGATTTAAATCAGAATTTGGCCTTGTAGTGTCTACTTGAGCCCTGTGATGAATTAAATGGTCTGAATGAGCTGTTAGAGCCAATCACAGAAATGCACCAGTACCTGGATACTTTTTAGTTGAATATATATTGCATTTACCATACCAAACATTGATTTGTTCTATGGAAAATTATAGTAAAATATTACCTGTCGGGAAAAGTGCTTCCTTGAATAATGGCATATTACATTTTCATCCAAGAGCAGAATTTTTCCTCCCACAATAATTGCCCTTAAAGCCACTCAATATTTGTCCTTTGTTCCTAGCTTTTTGAAATTGCTGCTCCCATTTTGTGCTCTCTCTTTTTATTATTTATTGTCAATTGATTCCTCTTTTGAAATGACCGGTGGACTACTGAGCTTGCCCTGCAGCCAGATCCTTTGGTACAGGCACACTGAACATTTGGTCTGGTTAGTTCTGTATTTTGATTGCAATGGTTTATAATGATTTTAGTGTATGGTGCTTAGATGCCTAATTGAGGGAATATTGTCTATTTTTCTTCTTGTCCCACTCTATCTTCAGCCTCCAAACCCCTGCTTGACCTACTAGGGGATGGCACCTATCTCCCATTGGAAGGAGCAGCCTTTGGAGGCACAAGGTGGCTTTGAGGCCCTTTCTACCAGCAAGAGGAAATTTTGTGCAAGCAACTCTGGGACTGCTCAGCAGAAATTGCCTTGCAGAGGAGGTTAGTGTTTCTGGAAGGTAGGACTGGATCCTTTGCTGCCACACTCCTTCCCCACAACATTAAGTCCACTTGGCTCCTACTCTCTGCACCTGGAAGGACTGGCTAGCTGTACTGAAACATAAGTGGCATGAACAGAATGCATGCTCATGTGAGATGGTATAATGGCATAACTCACTTGTGGTTTTGCCACTTCTAAGTAACACTGCCATCCCAACTCTTTCTGGGAAAATCCCTATATTGCATCATAATGTCGGGTCTTTCCCATCTACCATCCATACAGATAGGGAGGCAGAGGCACAGACAGACACCAAAGAAGAAGCAGATGCAGAGATATAAAAATTAACATAAGCAGCCAAATTCCTTTCATGAAATACATGCAGTAAATGGGAACTTTGTGCAGTTTGAAAGAGTCCATTTCATCCCAGTTTAGCAATGATTTTAATGGAAAAGAAGGAATTTCAAAAGGTTATATTGTTTCAAAGGATGAACAGAGGATTCAAGAAAATCCAGCAAAGCAATGTTCTGTATGGCTGATTTTGTTATTATTTCTGGGGAATAAGCCTGTTTGGTTTGGATAACATACTGCTGCAGACTCACAGTCTCTCTTCCTTCTCCATCATGTACACACAGTTAGAACTGACCAGGCTATGCATTATGTGGGACATTCCTCACTGCCGAGCGGTGTTCAGCACCTGCTCCTCAAAAAATGTGGTATTTTTATTACCGCCAGTTATTTAGATTGGAAATCGTGATTCCTGAAAGTGAAGTGACAGTGAATTATATTTTTATGCTAAAGCAATTAATCCCACATCAGTTCAAACTTCCTGCAGTCATTTTACAGCGTCTGACACTGAGATCTTTGCCCCATTACTTAGCCACCTGCAAATCAACAGATACATGCCAAGAATGGGAAAGGATACCAGACTGAATGGACAATAGGTCTACTCCAGTATGGCACATTTCTATGTTCCTGATACTCTGCCAAATGCATTTGCCTTTGAGCCAGAGGAAGTTCAAGAGTGCATGATATTTTACAACAGCAGCCAGCCCAGCACACACACCTGCTGAAACCCCCTGATGGATTTAAAGGGACTTGCACTAGGTAGTGCACTATAGTGCATATAGCAATGGCTGATATGGAAGAGAGCTGCTGCAGGATAAGATTCAGTTACTCATGTGGAGTTGAGATTCAGAGCTAGTTCTCATGGTTTCTAAACAGTTCCACTCATCCATACCTCTGATGTGTGTGTCTAATCACACAGTCAAAACTCTATTCCGCCAGCCATAGATGGCAGCTAGGCTTGGTGCAGTGGGAATTTAATGGGGTCCTGTGCGGAAAGGAAAACTCTCTTTAAACCACGAAGTGCATCCCTGAGGCTGTAACAGGTCCTGGTGCTTCTGCACATGTGCTCTGCATGGGGCAATGGCTAGTGGATTTCTATCACAGCAGATCTACTGCTCCCTATCTGCAAAATCCTGCACAGGGCAAACAGAAAAGCCCCCAAAGTGCTGGGTTTGAAGATGGGCAGTCCTCCCAATCCTACAATACCATTGTCATGTATAGAGCTGGTGAGCATTACAGTGCCTGAGGCCGAGACTGTGAGGAGGTGGTTTGGGTTAATGGACAGAGAACTAGGCTGGGATTCAGGAGATTCATATATCATAAAGCCAGAAGAGATCTTTGTGATCATGTAGTCTGACCTCCTGTATGACACAGGCCAAAGGATTTACTTGAAGTAATTCTTATTTGAACGGGAGCTTATCTTTTTTTTGGGGGGGGGAATCCAATGTTGATTTAGAAATTGGCAGTGATAGATAATTTACCACAACCCTTGGTCCATTGTTTTAATGATCAGTTATCCTCCCTGTTAAAAATCTACACCTTATTTCCACTCAGAATTGTCTGGTTTCAACTTCCAGCCATTGGATCTTGTTATTATACTTTTTGTGTGCTAGATTAAAGATACTTTTATTATCAATTGTTTGTTCCCCATGTAGGTACTTACAGACTGATCAAGTCATCTCTTAATCTTCCCTGTCTTAAAATAAAGAGATTAAGCTCCTTGAGTTTATCACTGTACAACCTTTTCTTTAATCCTTTCACTATTATTGTGGCTCACGTCTGAACCCTCTCCAATATGACAACATTCTTCTTGAATTATAGACACCAGAAGTGAAAACAGTATTCCAGCAGTGCTTGCATCAATGCCAAATACAGAAGTAAAATAACCTCATTTTTCCTACTGGAAATTCTTCTGTTCATAAATCCAAGGATTGTATTAGTCCTTTTGGCCACAGAACAGTACTATGCTCTTGGTCAGCTGATTATCCACCATGACCCCCAAGTTCTTTTCAGAGTAACTGCTTCCCAGGATAGAGTCCCTCATCCTGTAAGCATAGCCTGCATTCTTCCTAGATGTATGGCTTCAGATTTAGGCTTATTTAAAATGTTCATTGTTTGCTTATACTCCGTTTACCAAGTAATCCAGATTGCTCTTTATCAATGACCTGTCTTCTTCCTTGTTTGCCACTCCTCCAATCTTTGTGTCATCTGCAAACTTTATCAGGGATGATTTTGTGTTTTCTTCTAGGTCACTGATAAAACTGTTGAATATCATAGGGCCAACAACCAGTTCCTCTGGGACTCCGTCCCCCACCACTAGAAACACATCTATTCTAAGAGGATTCTTCATTTCAACTAACATTTTGAATATTTTGCTATCAGTTAGCAGTTTTTAATTCATTTAAGGGAACTCATATTAATTTTGTATCATTCTAGTTTCTTAATCTGGGTTCTATACCTGTCTCTGGATTGCTGAATGACCTTGGGCAAATCACTTCACCTGTTTCTCCGTTTTCCCCTCTATAAAATGGGGCTAATGACACTGTAGTCCCAAACTGCTTTAGGATCTACTGATTTAAAAAGTACTGTATAAGGGCTAAGTATTATTAATTGTTGTTGTTATTTTGTTATTACTAAATATGTTATTACTAATTGTTATTTGACTCGTGTCTGTAGGGAGCCCTACCCCCAGCAAAGAAACATAATCATTATTTGGAGTAGGTAAGGGAAAGGATATGTTTTCCTTTTAAAGGCATTTCTTTGGGGACTGATACTGCACCTCCACGACCAATCAATATTGCCCCTCCTCCCCACCCTCCATATAGATTCAGCTATAGAGGAAATGAAAAAAATTTCAGCTCAGCTGATAAAACACCACCACTCCACTAGGGCTTTGTCTACACTGCACACCTTACAGCAGTGCAGCTGTGCCACTTTAAGGTCTCCCGTGTAGCTGTTCTCTTGCTGGCAAAATAAAACTACCCCCAACAAGCAGCAGCGACAAAGTTCCCACCGACAAAGCGCTGTCCACACACCAGACTGACAAAAGTTTTACCGACAAAAGTGCAGTGTAGAGATAGCCTAGGGCTACAATTCCCCCGTTCCAGTGCTGAAAGATACCTGGAGCTTAAACTGTGTTTTCTGTCCTCTTTATATCCATCGGACCCGCGGTGTTTCCTTTTGTTTATCTGAGCAAAATGATTTTTAAGTGCAATATGTTTTCATAGTTACACTGAGCACAGTCTAAAAAAACCCAAAAAATAAAAAACACATTTCTAAAACAGTCCAAGTGCTGCAATATGTCACATGAGCAATTGTACAAGAAGTCTGGTCACTTCCTTATGCACAGCCCCTAGGGTAACATTTCAATGTGGTGCTGTGTGGCCCAAAAAACGGGCCTCATAGCCCCTTCCTCTGCCCGAGGTGACCTTAGAAAGCCAACTTGACTACGTCCAATTCCAGCATATCTACAAATAGTCATTTGCAAATGGCATGGCCCTCCAATGAGGTTGCACTCTCATCCCGCTCCCAAAAGGACACCAGTTGTAGTTTAAAACATGGCCTCTCTCATAAAGAGCCAGTAACACCTGGGGAAATTCTGAACTGATGCTACAAAATATGACATCTCTTAAAAGTTATTGGGAGACAAGTATGATTTTAGAACACAGGATCATTTTTAATATTACATTGGACAAAGCAAAGTCATCATCCTCTTTATTTTGATGTAGCTGTTGAAGGTTCAGCAAACACTATTACAAAGATTCTGTTTGTGAATATTTATCACCTGGACTGAAATACCACAATTTTCCTGTGGTGCCATTAACAACACTTTGTGATAGTGGTAACTGGTGGCAAACGTTGATTTTGATTATGATTACCTTTCCTTTTATGGAAAAAATTCTGTAGAAACAAACAGTGATGTAACCACTAGGGGTCTACATAGATTTTTTTAGGGTTTTACAGAAATTACTCTTAAAAATGGTAGAATTCTGCAACTATCCTATAGAATTCTGTAGTAGAAATTTAATATCCAGTGCTAAGGATTTTCTATAACTGTTCTGCAAGACTGTATAAATGTAAAAATAACTGGGGTTTTTTTTGTTTTGTTTTTGCAATTTTACTTCACTTCTCATTGTATCTTTAGGAGGTCATGATGTAATTCAATAGTCAGCATTTATGTCCTCTCTTCACCTTATCTGTTCATTTCTTTATAGCACAAATTCTTTGGAGCCAGTGTCCTTCACAAAGCAAGCAGTGCATATTGGAAGTCACCACCGGCAGCTATGGTGTTACTTAATAATAAAGCTTTGAGTTGCTCAGTTAACAACAGATTTCCACTTTCTTCCCCCCCTCCCAATGACTGATATGGGAACAAACTTCAGAAAGTCTTGGAGAACTGTTGGGGCTGTCAATATATAATTATAAAAGTGAAAGAAGCAAGTTTGCATGGAGTGCGTTATAGAAGTATATCTGTAAACTTAAGAATTCCAGCATAGGTCACAGAGAGAAAACCTATAAACATTTTCCCCCAGAAGTATTTGATGGTTTAAATAGATTTTACATACTGTTCTATTCCTTCCACTTTTATGCACTTAATAAATACCTATAGTAGTATAGAAAAATCCAACAATCTCTTATTTGAAGAGAGAGGGAGTACTGTGTAATATTTCAGCTTGATCACAGCTACTGTCTTGTTTAGCTGACCTTTCATCAGACTGCCAGAGATTAGGTTATTTTTCAGCCTTTGGAAACTCTCCCTTTTTCACAGACAAAAAAGGATATTTCCCTGATCCACCTACACAGGCAGGGCTCTTGTTCTGTTCCACTATCTTTTTTTAGAACCCTTCTCAGATGCTAATTAGCACTAAAGTTAAAAGACTTGATGTAAATCTGCAACTACTGTTAAAACCCAGCATTAACCTCTGTATAATTCCCTGTAAGTTTCACAGGCTTTCAGTGTATTAGTACTATTCCTCCATGGTATGGTTTCTGAAAGGAGCACTGGTGAAATGAGCTGTTCTTTTATACAGCTCACCTGGAGCACTTCCACCCTCCCTCGTTAGCCTTCTAAGCACTCCATTAGAGTCTCACATCACTTAAGCTAACTGAGAGCAGGTTCTTCTTAATTGTGACTGCAAAAAAAGAGAAACCTATTATATACTTCACTGATTTTAAAAATAGAACTGTTCAGTTTTTGTATACACAAATTGCTAAACACATATTTTTAATCTGAAATGGCATGTGTTTTAGATAAGCAAGAAAGAACTAACAAAAAGTGTTTACTCGAACCCACTGTGTTTTACTTCTCTATACTAGGGTACAGCACATCTGAAAAAACAGTGCTGCCTCTGCAAAGAGGCAGTAGGGTTTTTTGTTTTGTTTTAGAAACTTAAAGGTGCAGTACACAGAAAACAAAGACATTTGAATTTCAAGCTATGTACCTAACAAGCTTCAACCCAGCTCTGGATATGAACTTTAAATTCCATGATAGAGATATTTTTAACAGAAGTGCTAAATACCATTCACCATTCAGTCTCTCTACCTGCATAGTCACTCCTCCCTCAAACTAATTCTAATTTAAACAAAAAAATATTTCTTTGTCTTGATCCCTGCCCAGCTGCACAATTCTACTCTGGTTCCCAGTTTAATAAATAATATCAGTAATAGAAAATTAATATGACAGTTAAGAGCCCATTGTTGATTGGTTGTTGTTTGATCATCACATTAATAACAGCACAGTCATGCGCCATCTATGAGGAAGTTATTTATGCTCCTAAGACGGGCAGCATTTTCCTTTTTTTCTCACTCCCAACTGCAGAATCTTATCCAGATCCACATCCACCTGTGCATTGGTTTGTATGTGGCAGATGCTTGCAACCCCTGGGGAATGTCCCTGCCGTGTTGCATTAATATTTCATGGAATATTAGGCTGTACAGCATAGTGACAAGGTGTTCCAGCTGAACATGCCTGGAATATTCAGGAGCACACAGGTGTATTCTACTTGCACATACTTAGAATGTTTGACAGAACATTAGGGACATCCTGTCTTAACATACCGGAGAGATGTATCAGCACATCATTTTTGTTTTGCTTGTATGTACCCAGAGAATTCAACATCACAGCAGATATATTCAACCTGGATACGCAGCATCTGAAACATTTTCTAGCAACCATGTTCTACGTGGATGCCCTTGGCACACTCTGTAGCACAGATGGCATGTTCTACTTGGATATACCTTGAGCACTCACAACACAGCAGAATCAATCTACCTGGGCCTACATGGAGCATTTAGCTACAATCAAGTGGTTCAAAACACCCAGAAAAACCCATCTCTCCCCAGTGTTTCTTCCAAACTGATGGCTAGTTCTTTATGCCAATCTTAAATTATTGTCCCTGCATGGGAATGGCAGGGCCAGACCAGAGCAGTGCCAAAACAGAAGCGGTGTTTCAATCAAGTGGGATTTTAAGAGAAAAAGAACAAGGCGGCTTAGAGAGGCTAGCTTACCAGAGCTCAGAAACTATTACAAACAGCCTCTTGCAACTCCATTAAAGACTACTATTGATTTTTTTTTCATTCCCCACATTTCATTTAAGATAGAAACAAAATGGGAAGGACAACTCTCAATAGAGGTTTTTGTATTTCCACTTTGTTAAACCTGAGGCCCTAGCAACACTGTCAGGAAGTACAGTACCAGGTAATGCATATATTATCATAGAAAACATGCTGTGAGTGACACTGCAATGCAGCTAACAGGAAATTCACCTAATGGGTTTTCTATTGAGATATACCTCCTGGGCATGCGGAAATCCTACAATGATTTTCTACCCAGGAGTTATTTCCATTAGTTATTTAGGGTACATTTTTCAAAGTGGCCTGGGAGCCTAAGTTCCATTTTCTAAAGTGACTGAGGCACTAGGAGCCAAAGGCTCGTTAACACCCAGAAATTGATGGGAATAGCTATCACAGAATAGTTCTCCATGTGGATACACACCACTCACACAGGAGAGTAATTAGTCCAGAATAAAATCCACACAGGACTTATTCCAGAAGAGCTAAAATATGCAGAAATAGCTCCATTTTCCCTGTGTACATTAGCCCTAACTTCCATGTGAAGTCAATAAGACTTAGGCCTTGCCTTCACTACATAGTTTTTTGACAAAAGTCAGCTTTCGTTGACAAAACAGTGGAGATGTATGCACTGAAATGCTCCTCCCACCGATGTATTTCCCTTGCTATGCCGACATAATAAAACCACCTCAATGAGCGGCATAGAGCTTTTTGCAACATAGAATGATGCAGTGTCAGTGTAGACACTGTGCTTTGTTAAGTCACCCTAACTGGCCTCCAGGAGGTATCCCATAATGCCTATCAGGACTGCTCTAGTCAGCAGTTTGAACTCCGCTGCCCTGAAGATATACAGGTATGTGCCCATCCCCCATTTAAAGGCCCAGGAACTTTTGCTCAGTGTGCACAGTTCATAGAATCATAGAATATCAGGGTTGGAAGGGACCTCAGGAGGTCATCTAGTCCAACCCCCTGCTCAAAGCAGGACTAATCCCCAGACAGATTTTTACCTCAGTTCTCTAAAGGGCCCCATCAAGGATTGAACTCACAACCCTGGGTTTATTAGCAGGCCAATGCTCAAACCACTAAGCTATCCCTCCAGCATCGAATAGCATTGTCCCAGCTGACCATGCCGGCTTTCTGCAGCATATGGTCTCCCCCATGGAGCATACCAGATCTGTTGGATCTGCTAAGTCTATGGGGAGAGGAGTCTGTGCAGTCACAGCTTCACTCCAGCCATAGGAACTTTGATACCTATGGGCTGATTGCTAGTGGAATGCAGGAGAAGGGGCATGGGAGGGGTATGCAGCCATGCTAAGATCAAAGAGCTGAGGCAGGCGAACTCAGCACATTTGGTACTTGTGCCAACCAGTGTGCTAGTCAAGGGAAAACGAGAAAGAGATGAGTGTACCTTTTGTAACTCATGGCTGTGAGCTCACTCACAATACTGTCTCTGTTCATTGTTTCTTTAGTACATGAAGATGTGTCCTTGAGGATGCACTCCTCCACACTGGTGGAGCACCTCTGTCAGACAAGGTGGTGAACCAGGAGGAGTAAGAAGGATATGTTTTGTGAAGTACTGCAGTTAACGGATGTAGAACATAGTGAAACAAGAGCATGGAGGGAGACAATTAATGAAAGACTGAGGCTCGATAGCCTGGAAAGGACACAGTAGTAGGAATGGATGATAAAGCTCCTGGAGGGCCAGACAGACATAACAAAGTCCCTCATTACCTTACCACCTTAGCAATCCAAGCACAACTCCCCCTGCAGTTGTTGCAGAACTCTGGTCCATGACCTCCGCAAACTCCCCCACCACATTCCTCACATGTTCCCGGCTCCTCAAAGTACCTGGGACTGGTTTCCCAATGACAGCTGGAGTGACACACAGCTGTGAAAGCCCTAACTGTGAGACTGTTCCTCATTGTCATGTCCTTTGTTTGACCAAAAATTTGTGTTTTGTCCTGTTATTACACTTGAGTCTTTGAAATAAAATTAGTCTTTCTTTGTGACATACACACATTGGTCAGCACTAACTTGGAAATATAGTGGCTATAGGTAGCAATCTTTGCTTAGTATAATTAACACTCAGGAAGGAAGCACTACAGGGGTCATTCAAGGTGGCAAGTAAACATTGCCTGGACTAATGCATCACATAAAGACACATTACTGGGCACCTGTTGAGCCTGTTTTTGAAGCACTCCTTGCTGCTGTCTAGGTTCCGGGTGTAAGGTTTCATGAGTCACAGCAGCAAGGGGTAGGCAGGGTCTCCAAGGATTGCTATGGGCATTTTCACATCCCCCACTGGAATCTTCTGGTCTGGAAAGAAAGTCCCAGCATGCAGCTTTCTATACAGTCCAGTGTTCCTAAAAAATGTATGCATCATGCATTTTCCCTGACCAGCCTGGATTGATGTCTCTGAAATGGCCCCAGTGATCCACCAGCACCTGCGAGACCTCAGAGAAGTAGCCCTTTTGATGGATGTACTCTGTCACAAGATGACTGGGGGGAGGGATAGCTCAATGGTTTGAGCATTGGCCTGCTAAGGTCCCTTCCGATTCTATGATTGGGGGCCCAAATTAGAATATGTTTTCCATCTATTGCCCCATCACTGTTAGAGATCCCCTTGCCTCAAAGACATGAATTATTTCCTGCACATTCCTGAGAGTCAGAGTCGTTCATAGCAGGAGGTGATTAATGGCTCTGCACACTTGCATCACCTCAACCCTCAAGGTGGACTCTCCATCTCCAAACTGATTTTCTCTGGGGTTTCCAGCTTCAACACAGTGATTGCCACTTGTTTTTCCATGATGAGGGCAGCTCTCATTCTGGTGTCCTTATGCCACAGTTGTGGGGTGAGCTCTGCATACCAGGAAGATGGATCTGTGCATCCAAAAGTTCTGCAGCCACTGCTTGCCATCCCATACTTGCATCACGATGTGATCCCACCTCTCAGTGCTTGTGTCCCAAGTCCAGGACCAGTTGTCCACCATGGCAAGCTGTACTATGAACGCCAGCAGCAATCTTGAATTATTTGTTTCCATGGCAGACAGGAGGGCAGGCATCACCGATTCACTGTCTGTTTCGCAGCTCATGAAATATTGCAGGACCAGCCTCCTTGTGTTCAGAATGCTCACCACAGACTGCTCAGTAGTTCAGGATTCTTGCTGTCAGGCAGAGATGGAAGGCACAGGGGGTTCCAGGGCTGTAGAAAAATGGCACAAAATGAAGTAGGAAGCCCATGGAATAATGAGATGGAAATAACTGCATTATGGGATGGCAGGAAGTCTCCATGATGCACTGTGTTCTGTTCCCAGTGCTCCCAGTGGCAGAGGGTGACAGAGGGTTGTGAATTGCACAGTGAGATAGCTACCCATGATGCAACACTCTCTCTATCAAAGCAAGAGCAATGACTGTGGACACACACACTCTGCTGACAAAAGGAGTGCTGTGTGTACGTGCACAATCACTGTTATTAAAGCGACTTATGATCGTCAACATAACTGTAGTGTAGACTTGGCCTTAGACTCCTATGTGCTTAAGTAATTTCTGAAAATCTAACTTAGGTTCCCAAATCACTTAAGTCCATTTGAAAATATTACCCTTAGGCCTGATCCCTACACTTAAAAATTAGGTCAAGAGAGCTACAGCACTCAGGGGTAAATCCACCCCACTGAGCACAGTTGTTATGCTCCCAGTGTAGATGCAGGTAGATCAGTAGAAGAATTCCTCTCTCAACCCAGCTACCACCAGTTGAGGAAGGAAAAAACCCTTCCATTCCTGTACAAATTGTCTGTGCTACAGCAGCATAGGTTCAGTAGTGTACAGGTGTAGTGCCTGTAGTGTAGACATGGCCTGAATCTCTCTCTCTCTCTCTCTCTCTCTCTCTCTCTCTCTCATATACAAACACACAGAGACATATTGTGGCTTAAAAGCACTGGCTGTAGTAGGAGTTTGTGCAGAAATGTCCAGCTGCAGGAGACGTCTCCTAAGACATTTGTGAGTCTAATTTTGATAGGAATTGAGCACCCACAACTTCCATTGAAGCCAATGGGAGCTAGGGCTGCTCAGTCAGGGCCTCTGAAAGCCAGATCCTGTGGATTTGGGGGTGCTGTTGGACCACAAAGTAAAAAAAAAACCTGACCTATTATAAGATGAAGCATGAACCCCTAACCCCAATGCTATCCCAGTTCTACTGACAGATGTGTGTTGGCGGGAAAGCAGTGTCATGGCCTCATCCTCACACACATAGACACACCCCTGAAAAAAACATTTCATTCCTTCCCAACCTCTGTCTACTTGTCTGTCTATCCTTCCATTGTGATCTCTAAAATTTTCAGGTATTTTTTAAACGTGGAAACTTTTAAAACAAACATTTCATTTTTTTTTCATATTTTCGAAACAAAACAAAACAAAACAAAGAACTCCTCTGTACTCCACTACCCCAACTGTTTTAACTAGCTCTAGATTGCATTCTAGAGTCAGTTACGAAAAATTAAATTAGAAATCAATGGAAACAAGTTTTCTTGGTAATTTCTACTTCCAGTCAGTCCTGACATGCCCACAGATGAGAACTAACTTTCCTGTGGTAATTGGACACTTCAGTTTCCAGTCCCAACCAGAATCCAGAGCTGAATTTTTTCTGTCTCAAAACTCATTTGCTTTGAAATTTGTCCCACTATTAATTTCAGTCCTTAATTTAATTTAATTGATTTCTACTTTTAGAATAAGCTAGTTCTCAACCGCAACAAAAGAGCCAGAAAAAACTAACCAAGACGGAAAAAGTTAATGACACAGCAACAGTTAACAATGAAAAGAATTAGCACCTCAGTGGAGAGCTTTTGTACCATATGTTTATCCTACTGATTCCTTACCAATGCCATCATCAGCATGGGACTTGTGTAACTTGAAGAGCGGAGGGTGATGAAAACAGCACTTTCCTGTCCCTGTGACTATATTATTAGCAACAAAGTGCTTTGTATGAAAAATGAGGCCTCACTAACTAGTCTGAATCCATTTTGTGATTACATGAGAGAGAGAGAATAGAAGCTGTAAACAACTTCACGGACCATGAACAAATGTTCTGTCTACAAGTAGCTCAGATGGCAAGATCTTCTATATAACAAAGGTCAAATCTTTCTTCTAGGATGCATAAGAATGCACAGAGTTTTGAGCAAACTCATGGTTATATCTTTTCAGTCTCTCCAAGGATAAGTCAATTGCAAGCCTGTTAACTTCAAAGCCTATATCTGGCAGCGGTCATTTTTGACTGCCCCCACTAATGGTGTGGAAAATGCACGCAGATGAGAGTAAGTGAAGAAGAAGAGAAGGAAGTGGTACTCTGCTAGAAATGGTGACCATGACTGTGGAAGATAGAGAAGGGTATAGTACAAATTGGAACATGAGTCTTGGTGATGGTTCCTTTATTCAGTAGCTTTCATTAAATCAAGCAGTAAGTTGCAATTACTGAGATTCAATAGGTACATTCAGTCTTTGACAACCCTCCTCCCCCTTCCAAACACTGCTTTTATATTCCATTTGTCTTGTAACACCTGATGGCTTTTTCACGTGAAGCAACTATTACATCTTATTACTGAACACAATGAGGAATGATCAAGTGTTCCATGAATGACTCAGTTATTTCCTCATAATTTGAGACATTTTCATTTCAAAGCTCTAAATTGTGCATGTGTGTATGTGCATGCATGTCTGTGTGGAGCACATATTTATATTCAGAGATTGACCCATTACATTTATATGTGCATCCACAATTACTATTATAGGAGTACTTTCTATCCTAAACAATTAATAACTGTCAAACTACAAGATGAATGTTCATAATTTATATTATACTTCTCATCTGAAAGCACTTTGCACAGTATTTACAGGCACTGCCTTACCTCCCTCTGATATTACAGATCAGACTAGATGATCGTAATGTTTCTTTCTGCCCTTGGAATCTATGAATCTATGCAGCCATCTCTGGAATGGAACATTGCAGTTGTTAAAAGCACATTTGCAACACTACAGACACTACAACAGATTATGAAAGGAAATGAAGGAGAATATGGTAGCCTATTGAAACTGAATAGATAATTTTAGGCAGCTAAAAGGTAAAGTTACCAAACTTGAGTTTGGCCAGGACAATAGGGTTAACACCCCAAATTTTATTAATTGTGCCACAGGATCCTTAATATCCACAAATGATTAGCACTTCGGGATTATAGTTTAGCAGAGAAGCCATTGCATTTTAGGCATCAAATCAGTAATGACACCTTCTAATGCTACTAGCTCATCACTTCAACTTCTTGCAGCACCCTGATCTTTTTCTTGCAGGCTCCCATCCAATACAAACACAAAATTCAATTATACTTAGTTTATGAGACCTGAGTGGAGCACAGGTAATATAGCTGCAGGCTAAACTATATCCTGTGCTTATTGATGTCTACTTTTTAAACTAACATGGACAATGATTGTCTCCCATTTCTCCTACTCTTTTTGGTTAGTCATTGCTGTGTCAGTCTTTATCAACATCCATCTCTGACATCCACTTCCTTCTGCTGCTACAGAAAATAAATTACTTCTAATTAGTCTGAATGTGCCACCAGCCACCTCCTACTAATGCCACCACTTCTGAAGTACAACAGCACTTCTTTTCAATCCAAATAGTACCACTTACCTGCTACTTCCTGTTCACCTCTTTGCTTGCAATACATATAGGGCTGGTTGAAAAATTTCCAACAAAACATTTTTTTCTGTTGGAAAATGCTGATTTGATTAAATCAAAATGTTTTGCAGGAACTTACTGATTTTATCAAAAATTTTGATGGGAAATTATCAAAATGTTTCATTTTTATTATATTATATTATATTCAAAACAATAACATAGAAACAAAATATTTCTGAATACTTTGTTTCATGATAAATTCTCAGATTTCTATTTTCACCCTGATGTGGGACAAGAAATTTCAAAATCTCATAATTTTTCACAGACGGGAATTTTGTTTTTTTGACCAGCTCTAAATACATATGCCTGGGCTGTTGGCTTTTATTTGGATGGTTGTATGGAGGAGGGGAAGTGGAGTGTGGAGAAAAGATCACTTAGATCTTGTATATTTTACAAGATACAGTGCAAAAGGTAAGTGCTTCAAATCTAAGGTGTCAGTGGGCATGGGATTTTTCCAGAATCTCTTCCTCATATACCTAAATGTAGGGCCTGGTCTTTAAATTCCCTACTAAGCCAAAACATCCTGTACAATTTATAGGAGAATCTTTCATTGGTGACTTAACTGTTTTTCTGTTTACATGGAATTAAGTCAAGATTGCTAGACTTTTCCAATATGGAGTGATAGTCACGACATGCCTGTAATTTATTAGAGTAATTTTTTTTGTACCAATCAAGACCCAGTTATTCCTAACCACATGATCTGTGATCTGTTACACTGTGCCACTTCACTTACCTCTCTCTTTCAAGGGTGGCTGGTGTAGTAGTGCTCAAGCATAACATTTAAATGGCTCAATGAAGGGAATCACTATATCAAAAATTTAACTTGTGTCAGACATGCTTGGGAAAATGTTGGTTATTGATGGGTGAAAAGCTGAGATCAGCTGGAGAAAGAAAGTTGCACAGAATGTTAAATGGATGCCAGTTAGCTCTTGTTGCAGTTTGCAGTTTGCACACTCATTTACTGAAGATTAGCAACCCCAGTAATAGACATATGCATCTTTTACTTATGGTAGCTGTTAAACCTCAATAAATGTGGTTTTAATTATGAATTGGTATTTGAAAGGAAAGCTCTTGTTAAATCTAAGCAAGATGCTTAATATTTCATTTTAAATTTTTTTAAATACATTTGCTTGACTGACACTTCTCTAGCCACAGAACAAAACCTGAGAGCAGAGGCAGTTTAAATTTCTCTCACACAGCATTCTCTGTCAATGTGTCTCAATGTTTGTTCAACAGGGATCATTTCAAGGAGTGAGAAAATAATTTAGTTCTTGGTCACTTGAGCTCAATGGGAAATAATTTTTCCATCCTGTGAGAATTGTGGAGATTTCAAAAACATTTCCCATCCCAAATTGGGATGAAAAGTCAAAATCTCAAAAGTTTTGCAATTCTGAAAACAAAAATCTGATTGGGTCAATCAAAACATTTTATTTTACTAATTTCTATTTTTATCTTTTTATTTTACATTTTTATTCTAAATTAACTTAAATTTCAAAATGAAAAGTTTCAACCTCCCCCAAATGGAACATTTTCATTTAGAAAAAGTCAATTTCAATTTTTTTCAAAACAAGAAACTCATCAAAATCAACACTTTCCTGCTAACAGTTTTGGTTTCAACAAATCAATATTTTTAGATGAAAAAAACATTTTGTCAAAAAATTCCTAAGCAGCTCTGCTGGTCATATAATCTGTTGTTTCTCTAGTTGGAATGTTAACTGGGTTGTCACTTGCAATGCTGTCCAGGGTCCCTATTCTACTCTCATTGAAGCCAGTGATTGGAACACTTGTTGAATTCAGCTGGATTGGGCTCTCACCCATTTCTGCAATACATACTAATATTGAGTAGCACTTACTTAAGTAAATAGTTCAATTGACTTCAATGTGCTAGACCATGATTTTAAGCACAGCCCTAAGCAATGGGTAGTACATAAGTTGCACCAACCCAGGAGTAGCCTGTGGAGGCACTGTGTGACTGAGAAACTTCCAATTCCTCTGATGCTTCCTCTTTGTGCCTGACTTGGATATGCAGTGGCATATGAACCAATTTATATCACCTCCTGTGCTTGCTCAGATGCACTGATCAATGGTGATAGGGGGAGAGCCAAGATTATCTGTCCATTCCCTGCCCGTCCACATCCACTCCCCATCCACCTGTTCTGTGGGCAGTAGACAGAGGAGTAGGGCTTACTGATTCCTAAATGCCTGCAGCCAAGGTCCAGGTAGCCCACACAGAGGTGTAAATAGAGTCTTGGGCTCCCTTGCATGGGCATGTAATCCAGAAAACAGCCTAACCTAATGTGAGTACACAGCTCCTTTGGCTCTTAGGGTCTGAGTCTGTCAGCCTAATCAATGTGACTAGTTGTGCTGTAAGGTACTACTTAAAATGAGTAAGGGGGTGGGCAGAATCTAATCCTTAGAATATTGGAGGAAAAACTGCTTTAATAATAGTTAGGTATTGAAAAGTTAAGTCTTTTCTTACTTGATTTTTTATGCTAATGGAGTTTGGCAAAATGACACCTAAAAAGGGGATAAACAATTATTTTTTTCTGTTTTATGTTGTGAAGTCAAAATCCTTACGACTTTAAGTCTTTACTTATTGTTCTTAAAAGCAGGTAAAGTTACTGGTGAGCACTTCTTTGGTAGCATTTAATCAGTTTATGGAAAATACATTAACAAGCTTCTGATTTTTACTTAGTGTTGGCAGCAACAACACAAAATGAAACAAAATACAAGGCAAACTCTTTAGTTATTTCAGAGACATTAAATCTATTTTCACGCCTTTGAAATGTGCCATACTGAGTGACTCAGAAACAGGTAAGCCCTGGTCTACACTGCAGAATTAGGTTGACGCAAAGCAGCTTACATCAACTAACTCTGTAAGTGTCTCCACTAAAATGTTACTCCCGACAATGTAACTCGCCAGCTATGCCAACTTAATAACTCCACCTCCACGAGAGGTGTAGCACTTAGGTTGATGTAGTTAAGTTGACACAGTGTCAATATAGACACTGTGTTGCTTACATCAACTGTTGCTGGCTTTCAGAAGCCATCCCACAATGTCCCACACTGACAGTTAAATCAGTGCAAGCACTCCTCGTGAGGATGCACACTGCTAACACAAGGAGCATAGTGTGGACGTGTAAAAAAGCTATTTAATTACTGCGGTGGCTCTACTTCAATGCAACTTAGGTTGATATAACTTTATAGTGTAGGCATACCCTCTGTTAAAAGTTTCAACAGAAAGATCTCTCTGCAGAGAACACCTAGCAAAGACCTCTGGAAGACAGCAGGCATTTGATATACAGGCTATGTCTAGCAGGAGGTGAAAGATAATCTGTGAAGACTAAGCCATTTAGGCCAATCCACCACAATCCAAAACTGTACTCTTTGTACACGTATTTTTTACATTGCAGTAAGGCTCTAGCCAGGATGGCTGGAGTGTGCAGGTAACTGATCTCTAGCAGATGGGACAAATGGAGAAATACACTCAATGAGCCCACAGGGACATGTCATGGTTTTCTCAGCTAGATGAATCTAACTGGATAGTGTAGAGTGTATCCAGTCATCTTTGAGAGATAGTATACCATACCAAAAATTGGTGAGGGAGAATGGCTCTTTTAAAAGAATGTAGTCATCTGATGGCAGGTCTACACTGAAGCGCTACATCGGCACAGCTGCACCAATGCAACTGCACCACTGTAGCACATCTGGTGGAGATGCTCTATGAAGATGAGAGAGTGTTTTCCTGTTGACATAATTACTCCATCTTTGCGAGAGGCAGAAGTTATGTCAATGGGAGAGCATCTCCCACCAACATAACACCAGTGTGGACAGTGCTTAGGTTGCTGTAACTTGCATCGCACAGGGGGGTGTCTTTTTCACACCCCAGAGTGATGTAATTTACATCAATTTAAGCAGTAGCGTAGACCTGCCCTGACACTTGGAGGGACTGTTAATATTAGTTAGGACCAGGGAACTCCTGGGTTCTACTCCAGGCTTTGCCGTTGACTCATCATATAGCCAGTGGTAGGTCTAAGGGCCTTATTAATAGGCTTGTTCTGATGCTAACAGACTTCAAGAGGAGTCACAAAAAATATTGCAGAGTAAATGCTTCCAAAAGTAACATTATTACCCATTACCCATGACTCCCCACTGGAGGACCAAGAAGTTTGTTAGGATGCAATGCAGTACTGGCAAGTTCGGTATTTCCATGCTTGAGGAAGTCTGGAGTTGTGTACATAGTGAACGTTCTTTCTCAGCAGCTGGTCATAAGGCTGGAAACTAGGATCCAGTCCACTTTACTAGCCTTGCTCCTGACCATTCCCTACTTTAACCAGTCATATAGGGTTTTTTTTCTTTGTTTGTTGTTAATTATTTTGTCCCCCTCCATGCATTTTTGTTCAGATGAGGTGCTTATAAACTATAAATCAGTCATGTGTCACTCCACAGGACAGTGTGATCACAAATACTATCAGTAATGTTTCTGAAAAAGCTAATGGCATCAGTATGTTGGCACCAAAACAGATTAATAGGTTCATAGATTTCCAGGCCAGAAAAGGCCATTCTGTTCATCTAGTCTGACCTCCAATATAACACATTCTATAGAACTTCCCCAAAATAATTCATATAGCAGATATTTTTAAAAAAGAAATCCAATCTTGATAAAAAGTGTCAGTGATAGAGAATCCACCACAATCCTTAGTAAGTTGTTCCAATGATTAATAACTCTCACAGTTAAAAATGTACACCTTACTGCCAGTCTGAATTTATCTAGCTTAAATTTACAGCCACTGGGTCTTGTTAGATCTTTCTCTGCTAGTCTGAGTAACCAATTATTAAATATTTGTTCCCCATGTTGGTATTTATAGTGTATGATCAAGTCATCCCTTAGCATTCTCTTGGTTATGCTAAACGGATTGAGCTGCATGTGTCAATCACTGTAAGGCATGTTTTCTATTCCATTCATCATTTTTGTGGCTCTTCTCTGAACCCTCTCCAGTTTATCACTGTCCTTTTTGAATTGTGGACACCAAAACATGCTATAGTATTCCAGAAGCAGTCACACCAGTACAAGTTACAGAAGTAAAATAACCTCTCTACTCCTACTCAAGACTCTCATTTATGCCTCCAAGGATTTCATTAGCCCTTTTGGACAAAACATCGCACTGGAGATTATGTTCAGCTGATTATTCACCACAACTTTCAAATCTTTTTCAGAGTCACTACTTCCCAGGATAGAGTCCACCATCCTGCAAATATGGCCTAAATTCTTTGTTCCTAGATGTATACATTTACATTTAGACTTATTAAAATGCATATTCTTTGCTTGTGCCCAGTTTACTAAGTGATCCAGAGCACTCTGCATCAGTGACCTGTCCTCTTCATCATTTACCATTCTGCCAATTTTTGTGGCATCTTCAAACATTATCAATGGTGATTTTAGGTCTTCTTGCAAATCTATAATAAAAATATTGAATAACATAGGACCAAGAACTGATCCCTGCAGGACATCACTAGAAAAACACCTTATCTGTTGTGAATCTGCATATACCAGGGATTGGCAACCTTTGGCACACAGCCCATCAGGGAAATCCGCTGGCAGGCTTGTTTACCTGTAGCATCTTCAGGTTCAGCCGATCACAGCTCCTACTGGCCTCGGTTCACCATTCCAGGCCAACGGGGGCTGCAGGAAATGGCGTGGGCCGAGGGATGTACTGGCCGCCACTTGAGCCAACCGTCCTGGCCCACCAGCGGATCTCCCTGATGGGCTGCATGCCAAAGGTTGCCGATCCCTGCCACATACAATCACATGTCAAGACCTACCTGTTAGCCAGTTTTTCATCCACGTAATGTGTGGCATGATAATTTTATATCTTTCTTAGTTTGTTTTTTAAACAAAATGTCATGTGGTACCAAGTCAAATGTCTTGCAGAAGTTTAAATATATTACATCAACCTTATTACCTTTATCAACAAAACAAGTAATGTCATAAAAAAGATATAAAATTAGTTTGACAGGATCTGTTTTCCCTAAACCCATTTTGACTGGCATTAATTATATTACCATCCTTTAATTCTTGATTAATCAAGTCCTGTATTGGCCAGTCCATTATCTTGCCCTGGATTGATGTCAGACTGACAGTCTTATAATTTCCTGGTCATCTCTCCTCATCCTCGGTGTGTCCTCCATGGCTCTGCTGGCTGCCTGTCTTGGGCTGTCTGGTGTTCTTCCCTGGGGGGGGGGGCCCCCTTCCCTCTCCCCACCTCCCCAACCAACTCCCACGCCTGGCAGCAGCCCTGTTTTGCTGCCTCGCTGCCGCTGCTTGCCGCTGCTGCGCTGGCTGGCTGGGGCCTGGCTGGCGCCTATAGGCCCCCTCCCTCCCCCCCTCCCTCCCTCACTCCTCAGCCAAGCAGCTGCTGCCTGCTCAGCAGCCTGCCCCCTCACCGAGAGATACCAACACTACACAAACAGACGCAAAGACACTCACCTGCTCCTCCAATGGCAACTCCCACGCTAACTCCCCTGTTGGCAGCCCTGTTTGCTGCCTCCTGTGCCGCTGTTCCAGTTTACCTTTTAAAAATATTTACACAACATTAACTTTTCTTCAGTCTTTTGGAACTTCCTCAGTGTTCCAAGTCTTATTGAAAATCAGCATTAATGATCCAGTGAGCTCTTCATCTCTTTTAAAACTCTTGGATGCAAGTTATCTGGACCTGCTGATTTTAAAAGGTCTAACTTTAGTAACTGCTGTTTAACATCTTCCTGAGACACTAGTGGAATGGAATCAGTGTCATCATATGACATGACTACAACATCTGTCCCCCCCCAAAATCCAGAACAGAAATATATATTTGACACTTTTTGCCTATCCTGAATTATTAATAATAATTCTACAATTTTCATCTAGTAATGGACCACTACCATTGTTAGGATTCTTTTAATTTCTAATATTCTTCAAAAAAATCCTTTTTTATTTTCCATAACTTTGATGGCCATAGATTTCTCCTTGTGTTCTTGTGTCCCTTTGCTTCCCTTGTCATTTGTTTACAATTGTTATCTTCTGATTTATATTAATTACTACAGATTTCCCCTTTCTTTAATTTGTCTTCACTTCACCTATAAACTAGATATTTTGTTTAACCAATTTGGCCTTCTTCCTTAATTGTGACTTTTGGGGCATCTAGTCAAGTGTTTTAAAACAATTCCCAATTATCATTCACATTTTTCTGATTAAATTCTTCCTCACAGCTCATTTGACTCATAATTGTTTTCAGCTTTGTGAAATTGGCCCTTGTAGAGTATATATATATATATATATATCACTGATCTGGGCTTTATTTTGTTTGCAATTATAAATGTGACCAAGTCATGATTAATTGTATTTAACAAAAGGAACAGGAGTACTTGTGGCACCTTAGAAACTTTAAGCATAAGCTTTCGTGGGCTAAAACCCACTTGATTGGATGCATGTTTGAGCCCATGAAAGGGTTTTAGCCCATGAAAGCTTATGTTTAAATAAATGTGTTAGTCTCTAAGGTGCCACAAGTACTCCTCATTCTTTTTGCTGATACAGACTAATCATGGCTACCACTCTGAAATTGTATTTAAGTTATCATTAATATTTAGTTTTGTGATCAGTTGCTTTTTATCTGTCAAAACTAGGTCTCTTCAGCTGTAACAAGCACCGTTTAATGCTTCTCATGGTATTTAAATTTTCAATAATCCCACTTAGTTTCCTTTCATTTCTAAAAAAAAGGTTTCATTATTTGGAAGAACTTGCTTTTCTTAATACAATATGTAAAGTGCATGCATAGAATATGCTGCTAGCAGGGTTCTGAAAACTTCTTAGGGCTCTGACAACAGTTCCTTCTAGGTGACCCACAGTGACAGGGTGGAAAACATACACTGCCTCTGCCCATACTGTACCTGCTGTTAGGACAGAGGACATCAATCTCCATAGCAGTCAGGCATTCATTTTTCATCAGCTTATGTACAATAAGTACATCATGGAGTCACACCAGTAGTAGGTGGCATACTCTGGGGGAGATAACATCTCTACATATTCTTCCACTGAGGTGGTGGATTTACCCCTCACTTGGAAGAAGCAGAGAGTTCCTCCTAACCCCATACATTTTCAGTGGAGGTAGATGGACATTCACTTAGAGCAACTGTGGTCCCAGGACAGGCCAAATGGCTCCACTCTATCTATTGCTGTCCCTGGAAATCCCCCAATGGGCAGTCAGAGGGACATGGGAAATGTGATGTAGTGCCAGGCTTCATTAACTTGCCTGCAGATTGTTCGTCATTGGGAATGAAGCACATAAAGTACCCATATTCCATGCCTGGCCCCAGTTTGCCAATTTTCCATGAGTGGATACCTGAATCTGTGCAAGACTCTCCACAGAAAGGGAAGTGGTTGAGTATTTCTTCCTAATGGAAAGGGAGAGATCTGCACACAGAGAGTCCCCATTGCACTGGAGGGAAGATTCCCCACACAATCCATGCTGTGCATTGTTTTTGTCTTCTGTTCATTCCATAGAAGAGTGATGGGATGTACCTGAAAATTGATCTATTTCCATGTTGGGGACATTTTGACATGAAATGGTGAAGAAACAAAGAGCTGGTAAAATTAGAGAACGTGTTGTGAAATCTATAATAATAATAGTAATTAATAATAATTAATAATATATTTAGTTTAGCAGTCAGTTTCCACATACACACACTGTCAGAATTGTAATCCATAAATGTCACTCACTCTACATTAAAACTATTGCTATCAGATCAGCCCAGAGGACCCACGGAGTCAGCGCCTATGAATAATTGCAAGTGTTTTGAAAAGCAATACACATCTTTAGAATATATATCATTTCATAGTGATATTATATCCAATTTTCAGTAAGAAATAAAACGAAGGGGATGCTTTACTTCACTTTCACTGAAGGAAAAATGGTCCCCCAAAATATCCTGAGACAAGAGGAAAAATAAAATAAAAACTCTGAACATCCTAGCATTATTTACCCCATGAAATAAGTAGACATTATCCTGGAGAGTATAAGCATCTATACTACTCACAGACCTTTCACCAGTTCTTTCAGAGATTTCATAATAAAGAGGTAAATCATTCAGCATCAAAAACAGTATCATTATTCTTTCAGTTTTAATCATCTAAAGTGTACACAGGCAAGGTACTTTTTTTTCCTTGCTAGCTTCCCTGTGACCAAACATTATTTCCAGTGTTGTCATTGGCATCGGCTTAGCTTTATTCACAGTTGATTTATACTTACAAAGTTTTACCAGCATAGCTATTTTAGTAAGAAGAGAAATTTCTTTTACTCAGATAGTAAATGTTGGTAGAACCCTAACATTGGCACAGTTATACCCTTATAAAGTGCTTTATACTGGAATAGCTTATTTTGCTTTGCTGAACTGGAATACACACCTTTATATTGGAATAAGTGCATCTGCACTAAGATTTTTTGATGCTTTTAGTTATTCCAGCATAGTTAAAACAGCAAAGCTTTTAAGTGTAGACAAAGCCTCAGATTGTAACCTCTTTGAGGCAGGGATGATCTTTTTTGTCTGTGTGTATACAGCACCTAGCACAAAGGCATCCTGGTTCATGACTGGGGATTCTCGTCTCTACTACAATGCTTATAATTAATAATATTAATCAGCCGATGAGTCTGATAAACTAATAATGATTTGATAAGACGCTTGGAAATTGGAATCATTGTTGCTGTTACAATAAACCAGTTGTCATATAGTTAAATGCTATAGAGGGGACAGGCCCTTCTGCCTAGTGATCAGCATCCATGGCAGCAGCCCCATCAAGCAGTAAGAGTCTGTGGCATCAGCACCACCTAGTGGTAGGGAGTTGAGGAATCCAGACTTCCCCCATGCCACCAGGTCCTGACCCAGGGGTCCTCTTGAGTGCTGTAGGAAAAGTGTCCAATACCTGAAGACCAGCTAACATTCCCCCTGGGTTTCTTCTTACTGTTCTGTCCCTCCTCTGGGCATGTGATAACTTGTGGTTGTCCCTTGTAACACAGCCCATAGGACTCTATAGGCTGGGAGTCCCAGCTCTGTGCAGCAGTTCTCTTGGGATTACTCTCTTGGCATAACCCCTCAGTAGCAAGAGGTGCAGGTCTGTCTTTGTCCATCTGTCACCCTGTTGTGCTGAATAGACTTCCTCTTATGCCCCTCCTCCAACTGGAGCATGCCCAGCAGGCCTGCTGGGGTGGGACTTTCTGGGCCCTGAGTTGTTCCTGCACCACTATCTCTCCAGTGTAGGAATTATCAACCCCGTCACAGATGCCTTCAAAGCTAGAGAGGAAAAATGTTAGTGCTTGCCAAATGGAAAAGAATTATATTGGAAAAGGGAAGAAAAATGTTTCAAATCTGTAACTGGATTTTACAGATAAAAGATTAAATAAAAAGAAAATGTTAAAAAACTACAACAAACTATAACTTGGCAACATCCTTTTAAACAAAAGAAATAGCTTCAAAGTGGCTGATCCAGCTGTAACATGTTTGAAAAAATATATAATTTTTAAATTAAAGTACCAGGGGTTGTGCAGTTCTAATTAGTTCCAAACACAATACATTTAAAATAGCACCAGAGAGGATATTTCTTCTGAAAAATCTAGCAGCTGCTTTGACCTCAGTGCTCTAGGGACGCACTTCAAAGGAATTTTGAAAATGAAATAGTTAAAAAAACATTTATCAGACATATGTGGTCATGTTTAGTGGGCATTTTTTTTTCTCTTTGTGTAACACATGTACTCTGCACATCCAGGTTATTTTATTGTTAACACATGCTAATCTGAGCCTAACTCTGAACCTTCAGAATCTCAAATTACATACTATTTCCATTCTCGCCTCCATCCCTAAAAAATCCCTTCTCCCCCAAAGTCTCTACAAGTTAGCAGATTGAAAAGTTAAGAATGAAAGCCTCCAAAAATCTACCACTAATACCACAAGTTGTAATCTAGTCTTCTCAGAATGTTCAAAGCTTGTCCTAGCCTACGTATTGTATGTAACAGCCGGTAAGAGGATACACTGGACATGTTACACACTTGTAAGAAGCTATGGTCAAGGCAAAATGAAATATCTCAGATTTGATCCTGTGTGGCAGAGGGGTAGATCCCATTCATCATTTACTTACAAGGGCATCAATCGTCATTCCACTGTGCCTCATGCAGTGAAAGCTGAAGACCAGAAAACATACGAAAACAGTTTCAGGTAAGACATTTTTTCCTGTAATAAACTACGTTCAGAATCAAAACACCCTTCTATCTATATTTCTAGCCTACATCTTCATTTATGTTTCCCAGCACTGCAGTTAAAATGAAATATTAGCTCATGTTGCATTATATTTAAGAAAATCCCTTGTGAAATGTACTGGCAGCTGGAGGCTTTCTAGAACAGTGATAAAAAAATCAACTCCGTGACCTCTATGATGCAAGAAAATGCAACAGACCCCTGACCTTCATGACCACAAAACTTTTATCATCAGACATATACTCAAACCACTACAGCACAGAATGGGCCCTCTTGGAACCAAGGATTGGGCCTATAGCATTTCTGTGCACTCATGATCTGCCCCTACTTTGTGAACAATATGTCTTTCTCTCACAATATCATGGAGTACCATTCTCCTATAGAAATACAGACATTCACACACTTTAAACAAATACAAACAATAATACAGCCCTCTAAATTACAAGTGGGCCCAAGTGGTACAGATTGAAACAAATATTAGCTCAATTTCCTACAAAATGCAGTGGTCTTCAGATTGGAGTACCCACCAATTATAGATACATTCCCAAATTCTAAAGTGTGTCACTGACTATGGCACTGAATTTCCCCAACTTTCTCCATTTGTGCAGGAGAGTCCTGATTTTGCCAGAGTTGTCCCACACTGAGTTGAGCTTACATAACATTAAAGCATCCCAAAGTGGTCCAAACGGAATCATAGTTGAATTTGGAATTTGAAAAGTTGAAGTTTGGAATTTGAAAAGTTACATTACCTGACACAAGCATCCAGTCATAAATCCCATTGGCAAAAGTTGGGTCAAAAATACCACAAGAAGTGCCTTTCTAGTGGTATTTCACTATTAGCATAGTGCAGACACTACATTACAAATTCCAAAACCACACAAATTTTCCCTGTTTTGTGTTTCATTACAAAATCAAAAGTCAACCCAGGTTCATCAAGCAATTCACTCAGTTTCATGAATCTTTGAACCAAGCAAGGTCAAGTTTGGAATAAAGCTAGGGACAATATGTGGTACCCTGTCAAAACTAAATCAGATTCAGTTGTTCTGGCGGTATTTATCTTTGCGATTTTGGACTTTATCACATACTTTTCTGAGCTTCAGGATCAATCAGACTGAAAAGCACAGATCTCTGAATTGCTAATACCAAAGATGGTCCAGATCTGTAAGCGTCGTCCGCTCCCAGCTAAAACCAAAAAGGGCAGAAGGTCACAATTTTCTTTAAATAAATTAGCCAAACTTTTCCAAAACTCAGTGAATTGGGTTTAATTCAAGTCTGTGATGGTTCAGCTTTGCTTATTCCATCAGGCCTCTGACATTCATTTCACTTCTCTTGTTCCAGCTCTTGCTTAGTTTAATTCTGTCTAGAAATGATTTAACACTATGGTATAATATAAATCATGTGTGCTGCCCTGGAGGAATTATCTCAGATGCTGTGTGTATCAAACACTTAGAAAGACAACTGTTCTAATTTTTTCTGTGATCCAAACCTCACATGAACTTGGACGTGAAGACTTGGTCTCAGCACTGCATCTTGCCCACTTTCTTTCTTCCTGGTGAGAAAGCAAATTCTGTTTATTACCAACAAACAGTGATTGTGAATTCTGACTCTTTTTCTTTGAAATATATTTGATGCAGAGTTCTCAGCCCTTTGTAGCTTCTTGTGATCACACACACACACACCCTGATCTCACCCTCCTATGGTAGGAAGTTTGGAGCCAAATGCAGCAGCTGGTTAATCCAAGTTTTAAATGAAGCTCATTGCAAACATTTGCAGTCATAAATTCATCAGGTTTGATCAATGAAGGCCTTTTCCTGCATAATGTTAAGTATTCTGGACAAGTGCTGGGAATATTTCAGACTCAGGGTATGGTTTCACTTAGGAATTTGGAAGGGGCGGGTACAGGGCTGGCTCAAATGGGCAGACTGGCATGATTAAAGTTTTCCATGGAGAAAAGAGTTAAAGGTGTAGTCAGAGAAAGATAAAGAACTGTGAACTGTGTGTCAATGTGTTGGTTAAGAATCTGTCTTTGGGGAATATAGCAAATTTGTGATGTCATTCTTCATTTTACAATAGCAATAAGTATCTCAAACAAACCCAGAGACATGTCTGAGTTATTACACATAAACTCCCTCCCTCCAAGGGATTCAGTCACCTTGTTTACTTTGTAATGCCCGGAAGACAATAGCAAATGCTGATCTTTACTAGGGCTTGGTGATGGTTTTAGGTGCTGTAATTAGTCAGCAGCTGTCAAGCCTTTTCTTACCACCGCATGGAACAGCTGAATCTTTTCTGCCTCTGCCATCATTTTACTCTTGTATATAAGAGTGGGTTTCTTTCAGTTGGTCTGTCTGTCTGTCTCCTTCCAAACTATCCAAATAAATTAGCTGGAATCTTCACAAACAGTAAAAACTCCACAGTCCTTTTCATAATGTTTAACTGACTAAGAAGCAAGAATCTCAAAGAGATGAGAGTATAAGACCAGACTTTTAGGTTTTTACTTGAAACTCATCTAGAATTCTTTGCCTGCTAAATCAGACTGGAAATCTCTAGAGAACAGATTTTCTTAAAACATATCCAATTCTTCCTGGCTGATGTGTAAATATAACCAAGAACAACAACCCTCATGATAATTTGGGACTTTAACCTCTAAATCCTAGACAAAGCCAGGAAGTAATGGCCACTTGAGGCCTAGGTGAGCTATGGAATTTCATGGGGACCTCCACCACACACGCATACCTGATCTACTACCCAGAACTCTAACCCCAGCTCCCCTTCTACTGATTCATTGGATGCACCAGAAATCACAGTCCCTCATTGTTTCCAGTTGGAAAGTTCTGCCCTTGGCTCCTTCTTCTGTCTTTCCTGTTTATGTAAGAGGGCCATCCAGAGGTTGCAGAGTAGCACAAGCAGCTGGTGGAAGTTGCCAGAACCACCTGAGGGTCTCAAAGAGGAAGTGAACTGGGAGAGGGTTATGGGGAGATGGAAGTGAAATAGATCCTGGGAGAAAAGGACCACACCTCCTGATACTTTCCATAACGTGTGGAAGTATGTGGAGAAAAATGACTGATCTTTTCTGAACAACAAGGAGTGCTTTGGGTCAATCTGGTTTAAATTGAGGGCGAAGATGAAGGTTAATTCTTATTTGACCTAAGCAGGTTCCCTCATCCCTACTGGAAATCCCTTTTAAAATTTTCCATAACTACTGTACATGTGCATGGAAAATATTCCCAGCTAGCCAGGGGTGGCTCTAGCGATTTCGCTGCCCCAGGCACGGCGGCATGCCACGGGGGGCGCTCTGCCAGTCGCCGGTCCCGCGGCTCCGGTGGACCTCCCACAGATGTGCCTGCGGAGGGTCCGCTGGTCCCGCGGCTGCGGTGGACCTCCCGCAGGAGGTCCACCAGAGCCACCTGCCGCCCTCCCGGGACTGGCAGAGCGCCCCCCGCGGCATGCCGCCCCAAGCACACGCTTGGCGTGCTGGGGCCTAAAGCTGCCGTCCCTGCAGCTAGATCACCACTAGGTTTACAAACTGGCTCATGAAACACTTTTTTTCTTAGACCCCACAATATAAACTCAGGGTGAGGAAGCTAACTACACTACCCATGGTGGTGCACGTATTGCAGGTCTGGCAATGCACATGTACTGGAATTCATGCTGCTGTGGCTCAGTTGATAATGGTATTTCTATTTTTGTTTTCATTGTGCCTTGTAATTCTCTAGGCTGAACTTGTTCAAAAGGCTCAGGAAACATTTAAGCAGTGTCTACAATTTGTTTCAATGTAAAGTGGGCTGATCTGTTGACATATTTGTTTGTATATTTTTAGTCTACCCAGGAGTCTTTTTTTGTTCAGATAAGAGCTCTGAGAACACGCAGCAATAATTATCTGCAATACATTGACTGAGCTACTTTAAATAACTAAGATTTCACTCAAGGATCACTTGGTACCTAGCTGCAAAAGATGTCTACCTATCTCATTCCAGTATCGAACATGAATTCAATGAATATACAATATGTGCACAATAGTCACCATTTGTGAGTGGCCTTGCCACACAACAGTTTAAGGTTAAAACATCATTTCTGTATAAAGCTGATATTTTTTCAAATTGCTTTAAATCTTCCTTCCTACTCAGATTGCCTTGGATTTATTTTATAGTTGTATGTTAAGTACTTGTGAAAGTTGTTAGTTATAGATCTTCTCTATCTCTACTTTCCATTATTCTGTCATTTTCTCTGAATGACTAATAGATTGGGTTTATCTGGTAATACTTTGGCCTTGACATGAAATTCCTCCTCCTTTTGTCCCGAGTCCATGCACTGCTCTTCCAAGGCACCCAAAACCTGATCTGCCCACTCTCTGTGTAATGTCCTGAAAAGATTCTCTTCATATTCTGGACCAAATGTTTGGCTCAACCAGTTAGAGAGAACCTTACAAATCCATTCCAGATTTTACACAGGACACAGCATAGGCTGAGACAGGTAATAACACATTTTTGACCAGCTTCATGAATTAATTGAATAAGTAAAAAAATAATTCAAGTCTTCCTCTATTTTCTCTCTGGTTCCTAACCCAGTAATTCATGCTTTATTTGGAACTCCAGGTAGATGACATGTATTCAGTACAACCATTAGCTCTTTACTTTATAGTACTGAGTTTTGTTTTATTATTTCAAGTCTCAGAAATATGAGACAAATTCCAGTACCTTCTATCTGAACTGAAACAGTTTTTTTATTGCATCTCATTCTTGACCAACATTCTCCCTGCTGTTCACATTCTGGAACCATACAACTCTGTCAATGAGCCTGTAATGCTTCCTCTTGCTCTAGACCTACTCATAACTTGAGCAGAGAATGCCAATTGCATTATGATTTTGTCTGACATATGAATATATTTCCACAATGGACTAGAATGAAACAGATTAATCTAATTTGCTTCCCTTCTGACCATAGAAAAAAGTGCATACAGGGTTAAATTGTGGAATAGGCTTAAGGATCATAAAAATCACAGTGCCTTATCTACTGTCTGTTTGTTTTTCAAATAGCCTGTGAGCTTCTCTTATTCAAATAAGAGCTCCTGGTGAGCATAGTAATAATTATCTACATCCATTGATTAAGCTACTTTGAGTGCTTTGTAATTTCACACATGGATCAGTATTTTTAATTGGTATGCTGTAACCATTACTATTAATGATTGATAATGATCGCTTATTTATACAATATTTTTGCAGCACCCAAAAGTGTATTCAGTGCTTTTAACCAATAGAAAGACAATCTCTGCCCAAACAGCTTCAAATCTTCTATTAAAATAAGTAACTACTATAATTCCAGTGTAATCATTGGGAAAATTTTGCTGTGTTATGCCATAGCTGAGACTAGATGATTGTAGTTGATCCTGCTGTCCTCAAAATGTATGATTATTAGATAGGATGCCACATGTGGGTTAGCAAAGCATAGACAGGGGATTGGGTGACGGAAGGCAAGGGACACCAATAAGATCAGACTATTACTCCAGCTAGTGTTCATCTGGGAAGTTCAACTAAAAGCTGCACATGCACCCCAGGGCTCCGGTACTAATTAATATTACATATTATACACTCATTTCAGAATATGTGAGTCTTATACAGAGATCTGAAATGGGGGAGGAGGAGTAGCTTGGTGAATCACTGCTTGAGGAGGCAGGGGCGGCTCTACAAAGTAGGCTGCCCCAAGCAGCGCGGAGCGCTGCGCCGCCCTTCCCCAGTCCCGCGGCGGGTCCCCTCTTCCCGCGGCTCCGGCATCCTGGGGAGGGCGGCATTTGGCCCCGGTGGAGCTCCGCCGCATGCCTGCGGCAGGTCCACCGGAGCCCGGACGAAGCGGACCTGCCGCAGTCATGCCCGCGGAGCTCAACCAGAGCCGCGGGAAGACGGGACCCACCGCAGGCATGCCTGCGGCAGGTCCGCTGCCCCGGCTCCGTGGACCTGCCGCAGGCATGCCGGCGGGAGCTCCACCGGAGCCAAATGACGCCCTCCCCAGGACGCCGCCCCAAGCGGGTGCTTGGCCCGCTGGTGCCTAGAGCCGCCCCTGTGAGGAGGGCATGCATGGTCAGCAGCACTTGAGCCAGTTGCGAGAGAGGCAACTAACAAGACATTGTCATGTATGCCTCTAGGACCACACTGCATTGGCATTGCTAGAATAGTTAGCCTAGAGTTAACATATGTGTGTATTTCCATAACACATTTTATTTTGTGTTTAGTGACAAACTCATGCAAGGTTCTGGACTGACAAACTTTGAGGTTAAAGGCATATGATTATCTTCATCTACAAAGCAGGGTTGGCTTCCTTCACACTGCCTGCAAATGGGCCTCACTCCTTACCTGGGAAGCCAGACAAAAGTAAGCCACACTGGCAATTGTCAGTATAATGGAAACCACACTTGTTCTGTGAGGGCAAAAGCTGGCAGCAGGAGGAGCAGGAGTGTCTTCTAGCCTGCTGCGGGGTGGGTCAGGCCTACTTGCTTTCAGAGGTACTGACTTTCATTTTTCTGGATGGGTGCTTCACCCCGCTCTGCCCCGAGACCCATCCCCACTCCACCCCTTCCCCCAATGCCACACCCTCGCTCCACCTCTTCCCGCCCCGCTCTCCCTTCCCCCCAATGTCTCCCACACACCACCAAATAGCTGATTCTTGGGTGGCTAGTGGGTGTTGAGCACCCACTATTTCTTTTCTGTGAGTGCTTCAGTCCCAATGGGGTCAGCAGGCTAATCCCCCACACCACAAATATTTGGGAAGAGTAAAGATTGCCCCCTCCCTCAGAAGACAATTGCACATAAAGTGTGGGGGGGCATGGGAAAAGCACAAAATATGGTTTCTGTGAAACTCTGGGACCCTCTCAGAAGTTTGCTTTGGTAATGAAACTGCACTCCACCACTCTAACCAATGGGATGATGTGACCCAGCAGAGAGAGCGCTACCAGCCCCGACTGCTATAAGCACTAGATCACACTCTGTCAAAGAACCCCTGAGGTTGGAGAATGAATTGTTATCCTTCATGGAAGAAAAACACCATCATTTTCTTTCTGTTCTGTGTGAAATATTGTTTTTCCAGTTTGGGCAGCTGAGTGTGCTGTGTGAGGCCCACACCCTTCAGTAGACAGGGACTCAAGAAGGGCTCCTGAGGGATGTTAGTTATGTTCCAGCATTAGGATATAAAGGGGCTATGATTTGGGGGATTTTTTTTGTTTTCATTCTTCCTATGTCTGACTGAATTGTGTAGACAATTGTTGGTCAGGCAGTGAAATTTGTTTTACAACTGCAGGGGGAAAAATAATTAGCCCTTGCCAGTGAAAAGATAGAATGTGTTCATCATGTTTTACAGAGGATGGGGGAGGAGGCATCAATCAGTAAGTACTGTTATGTTTTCCTGGAGTATCAAATGTTCCCCATAGTTCTTTATTGAAATCATTATTTGTCACTGAATGAACTATTGCTGTTAACCAAAAGGTAATAGTTTTGTATGTGTAGCACAATAAATAGTGTTTAAAAGTTTATTATCAGACATACTGCACGCTATAATAAAAATGATTTATGCTCAAATGTCTATTCAGAAATGCAGAATAGTGTTGAAATGCCAAGATGTGGGTTTGTCAAACAAGCTAAAAGGTGGCTTTTCTTCTGATAAAACACAGGCTTGTTATTGCAATCCACTTTCCCCCTGCTCCTTCCCCCTGTAAACACATAATCAGTTCCAATTGAAATTACTTTCAAGGGTATGTTATGCAAATCAAATTTATTTAGCATTTGCTGAATGAAAGTCAAAACTGTCTTTAGGTGCACAGAAAAATGTGGAGAGTGGAAACCAGAGGGAGAGCAGAAAAGTAAACGGAGAGTGGCTGTATTTGCTGACTAACTACCTGCATGGAAGAAGGGCAGAGGAAAGGCTGCAGCTGTGGGTGGGTGGGAAAGTTAGCATTTAACATCTCCTAGGGAGGTTAGGAGGCTGAAAGGGATAGAGTTGAAAGGACTGGAGAATTAGAGGAGAGAAAATGTGAGACCCCAGCATCAGTTTGAGGGGAAAAGGTGTACATAGAAGCTGGAGGAAAGAGGTTGGGCAGGGAGATGGTCGCAGTGAACTTCTGCTGAACACTGCCAATGCTGCTTTTGAGACATTTGTAAGATGCTGAATGAAGAGGGATGTAGAAGAGAGATGGGAAGATGGTTATTACAAAGTCATGGGTTTAAGGGTTACATCCCCTTTGCCCCTGTCTGCAGCCCCAGCTGGGGCTGGGAGCAGGGCCGCAGCACCAGGGAAGGAGAGACATGGATGGAGTAAGGAGGCCAAGGCTGGGGCCAAGGTGGGTCTGGGACCAGGATCAGGATCGCAACCACGAGCCAAGGCTAGGGGCTGGCCAGAGCCGCAGCTGGGCTGCAGGGGGGGGGGCAGCAGCCAGGCTCAAAGCCAGGTGTGGCTCCACTCCTGGGCTTGCCCCCTACCTTGGCCCCAGGCTGAGAATGGAGCCGCGGCCAGCGGCTAAGGCTGGGGGATAGTGCGGGGCTGGGAGTGGAGCCACGCCGAGGCTAGGGACAGAGCCAGGGACGCAGCTGGGGGCATGACCGGAACAGAGCTGGGGGTGGGGAGGGGCTGGGTGGTGCTCCCTCTCTGCCCCTGGGGGGGCTGGCTAGGGTCACCCCCAGATGTTCCTCCATGCCCGCCTAGGGGGGCATGTCCCACACTTTGGGGACTTCTGGTCTAAAGGCATCTCCTTCCACATCATCCTGAGAATGGTTCAACAGGGCTGATGATGAAGCTGGTGGTGCCCAGGACAAAACTTGCCATGCTGGGAGATGAAGTATTTTCGGTGAAGAGCTTCTGACTTTGGAATCCTCCCTTACAGAAGATAAGAAGGAATCTATGTCTTGCATCCCTTAGAATAGTTTGCAAGATACATTAGTCTGCACAAGCCTGTCCTCAATGGAAGGAGGGACCAAGGGAAATTCCACCTCCTGGCCCATAGATAACAGGGTGCTGCAGAAACCCAATCTCTTTTTTATATATTTCAGCCCTACATACCAAGGTGATTAGTGCATTAGACTTAAATAGACATCCAGATAGATTAGATGGAAAGGGAGTCTGTGAAAGCTGATGGGAGCTATAAATGTGGAACTAAAGAACTGGGGATGGCTTGGGTGGGTTGCTAGATGAAAGGGAGATGAGAGAGTGGAGGAAGAGAAAGAGGTAGAATAGACAAAGAATAGGAAGAGGCTCCCTCAGGAGCATTTTAATGACATGAAAATCAAAAAAGGTATCTTACAAAAAGTGGACACAGGACAAATTTCTAAGGAGGAGTACAAACAAATAGCACAAGCATACAGGGATACAATCAGAAAGGCTAAGGTACAAAATGAGTTTCACCTAGCAGGGGACATAAAAAGCAATAAGAAGAGGTTCTTTAATACATTATGAGCAAAAGAAAATGAAGGAAAGTGTAGATCCTCTACTTAGCAGAGGAGAGCTAATAATTGCTGACATCAAGAAGGCTGAGGTGTTCAATGCCTATTTTGCTTCAATCTTCACTAAAATGGTTCACAGAGACCAGATACTCAACGGAATTAATATTAACAACCAGGAGGAAGGAATATGAGCCAAAATAGGCAAAGAACAGTGTAAAGACCCATGAGCCTAACTTTGTTTAATAATTTGTTCCAGTATCTTTCCTGGTATCAATCAATTTGTAAGCACTTAGAGGATAGTAGGTCATAAGAAATAACTAGCACGGATTTATCAGGAACGAATCATTCCAAACCAACCTAATTGCCTTCTTTGGTCGGCTTATTGACCTAGTAGATAGGGAAGAAACAGTAGCCGTGATACATCTTGATTTTTGTAAGGCTTTTGATATAGTCCCATATGACATTCTCATAAGCAACCTAGGGAAATGCAGGCTTAGATGAAATTTCTCTAAGGTGGGTGCACAACTGGTTGAAAGACCATACACAAAGAGTGGGTTCCCATAGAAAACAGTCCTGTTTCTAGTACTATTCAGTACTTTTAATAGTGACTTGGATAATGGAATGGAGAATAAATTTATAAAATGTGTGGATGGCACTAAGCTGAGAGGGGTTACAAACACTTTGGAGAGCAGGATTAGAATTCAAAGTAATTTTGACAAACTGGAGAATTTGTCTGAATTCAACAAGATAAAATCCAATAAAGTCTAGTGAAAAGTACTTCACTTGGAAGGAAATATCAAATACACCACTACAAAATGGGAAATAACTGGCTACATTGTAGTACTGTTGAAAAGATTTTGGGGGTGATACTGGATCACAAACTGAATATGAGTCAACAGTATGATGCAGTGAAGAAAAAGGCTAATATCAATCTGGGGTATATTAGCTGGAGTGTTGTATGTAAAACATGGGTGCTTATTGTCTTTCTCTACTATACACTTGTGAGGCTGGAGTACAGTGTTCCATTTTGGGCACCACACTTTAGGAAAGATTTGAACAATTTAGAGACACTGCAGAGGAGACCAAAAAAATGATAAAAGATATAGAAAACCTGCCTGTAGTGAGGGCAATTGGCCTCCCTCTGTACGGGAGAGCAAGAGTCCACTACATGCCCCTTAGTGGGTGGAGCCTAGCCTTCCCCGCCCCCCTCACTGGACGTGCTAGGGTGGGGCCAGAAGTATAAGAGGAAGGCCCTGCAGGCAGGGGCGGCTCCAGGCCCCAGCTGGCCAAGCGCGTGCTTAGGGCGGCATGCTGCAGGGGGCGCTCTGCCGGTCGCTGGGAGGGTGGCAGGCGGCTCCGGTGGACCGCCCACAGGCGTGCCTGCGGAGGGTCTGCTGGTCCCACGGCTTCGGTAGAGCATCCGCAGGCACGCCTGTGGGAGGTCCACCGGAGCCGCGGGACCAGCGGACCCTCCGCAGGAATGTCTGTGGGAGGTCCACCGGAGCCGCGGGACCGGCGACCGGCAGAGCGCCCCCCGCGGCGTGCCGCCGTGCTTGGGGCGGCGAAATGGCTAGAGCCGCCCCTGCCTGCAGGTCAGGTGGTGTGGAATCTGTGGAGGAGAAGGACATTTCTGCCATACCCAGCAGGGGAACCAACACTCGGCTGTCCCCTAGCTGCAGAATTGGGAGACCCGACAAAGAGTGGCCCGGACTGCCAGCCATGGCATACCCCAAGGAACTAGAGAAGCCCTGGGAGTGAAAGGTACCAAACGCCAGGGACATAGTAGAGTAGTATGGGCCCGCATCCCCCTGCCACCCCACCCTGGGGTGGCCAAAGCCCTACACTTCGCGGGGAAGCTCCTGCCCTTACCAGATTCCTTACAGACTGTTGCTTTGCTGGCTGCCTGAGCCCTACCCAGGCTAAAGCCAGCCATGAGACTGTTTGTTTGCTGGCAGCCTGAGCCCCCTCAAGCCCAGGCCCCAGCCCACCTGTGGACTGTTGCATTGCTGGCGACCTGAAGCCAGCCATGAGACTGTGTTTAGTTGAGGCAGCAAAGTGTCCTGTGGCATCTTATAGACTAACAGACGTTTTGGAAGGTTACGTGAGTCTCCACAAGCCCAGGCCCACACCAGCTCCATGGACTGTGATTGCCAGGCGAACGGCCTGAGCCCCACCCTGGCCAAAGCCAGCCCCGGTAGGCTGTGTTTAATTGCTGGCAGCTTGAGCCTGCCTCCCCAAGCCCAGGCTAAAGCCTGGCCATGACTGTTTGGTGCCCAGCACTATTGTGGGGCTGGGAACTAGAGGATCTGCGGGGCCTTGCTCCACCTAGGGGTGGAGACAAAGGCCCTAGACCCTTCTGCAGCTTTGTGCCTTGGCCAGACAAGCCCAGCCAAGAGACGGCCTATGCCTTGAGACCTCCCATTGTGACCTCTAGATGGTGTGGCAAGCCCAGAAGCAACGTGAATGAGGGGCCTCCTTCCGCATGGAGAGTGATGGTCCACTACACTGCCCTATGAGGAAAGGTTAAAAAATCTGGGCATGTTTAATATTGAGAAACAAAGACTTGGGGGTGGGGGGGACTCATTAGCAGTCTTCAAATATATGATAAGAAGATGGTGATCAATTGTTCTCCATTTCCATTGAAGGTAGGACAAGAGGTAATGCACTTAATCTACAGCAAAGGAGATTTGGTTAACTATTAGGAACTAGCTTTCTAACTATAAGGATAGTTGAGCTCTGAAATAGGCTTCCAAGGCAGGTTGTATAATCACCATCATTGGAGGTTTTTAAAAACAGGTTGGATCCTGTCAGGAATGGCCTAGATTTACTTGGTTCTGCTTCTGTGAGGGCAGCTGGACTCGATGACGGGTTGATATCCCTTCTAACCCTACATTATAATGGTTCTATAAGAGCAGGAGAGGCGTGATAGCAGGGGAAATAAGACAGAGAAAAAGAAGGGAGTGAAACTCTCCAACATACATTCATGCAATAAACAATAGAGATAGACATGAACCAGACCCCCAGAACCAAACATCCCAAACTATGGGAAGCTCTGAAGTTGACTAGTGCCTAGGAGTGGCCAATAGGTCAAATCTAATCCTGAGATTTGAGCCTCTGTTGGCTTCAGGAAAATTTAAATATAGGTCTATATGCTTGGACTTAAAGCCCATCGCTGCTGCAAATACAGTCTGGTTTGTAATGTCAAAAATCCCTGTGATTTGTTATAAAAATAAAGGAAGTAGAAAAGAAGACAGGAGAAAAGAGATGAAGAAGAAAAGGGGAAAAAAGTGACTTTTTTTGTAATGAGTTGGGGAGGGAAAGGAGAGCTAACAACTCAGCTAGTGTGTGTAGAAAGCAGAATTGCTGAGCTTCCCACACACAATAGGAACTCCCAGAATAGTTCTCCTGGTTTGTTCAATAATTGCAAATTGTGCAAGATGCATTCATAGGCAACTAAATGTAATTGCCAACATTAGTAACTACAGAGAATACATCTGTTTTGATCCTGATTTTGAAAATGTCAGGATAAACAGAATTTCTTCATACTCAAGGCCATTTTAAGATCAGTGTCTTCGTGTGTGGGCTTTATTGCTTCTAAATGTCTTGATGGACCATTGCCTTTTCCCCACTCTCTTGGCATCATTGCAAAAGTATGTAATAATTTAGTTAATCAACGGAAGGGCAATTTTTCTGTTGAACACATAAAAAGTATATCATCTGGATTACAATACAAGAACAATCTCAGTGCCTCTATAGGTTAATCAGATTTTGGAGTGGACAATTTTTTTTCCTGATCTTTAGAGGCAGCTCAAACTAATATATCTAGAAATTCGTCCCTGTTTCAACTGGCTCTTATTTGATTAATGGACAATAGGTAGAGCAAGTGAATTAGTGCTACATTTATAACTTGGAGATGGGGGTGTGAGTCCCAGCTTGAGCAAACATACCTGCATTAGCTCATATTGAGCTAGCACACTAAAAATAGTAGTGTAGCAATGGTACCCACTGGTAGAAGTAGTGATGGCATGGGGACTAGCCATTCTGAGTACAAACCCAGATGGACCCTTTATGCACATATTTAGGATGGCCATCCTGTGCCTCCACTTGACACTGCCCATGCTACTGTGGCTACACTAATATTTGGCTTGATGAGAGTTAGTGAGAGCATGTCTACTGATACAGGGAATCATATCCCCAGCTCCAGCTGTAGATATAGCCGTAGAGTCAGGAGTCCTTGGTTCTGCTTCCAGCTCTGTTACTGATTCACTGCATAACTTTGGGCAACCTCTCAGTGGTATTTCTCAGTACCTATCAGTATGAGAAATAGGATGGTCCAGAGTTCAGCCCACTACATTTAGATTTGGGAGACATGGATTCAATTCCCTGCTCCCCCACAAAGTTCCTGGGTGACCTTGAGCAAGTCATTTAGTCTCTGTGCCTGAGCTGCACATCTGTAAAGTGGTGATATTAGTACTTCTCTATCTCACATGAGTGTTGTGAGGGTAAATATATTACAATTATGAGGTGTTCAGGTACTATGGTAATCAACAGCACCTTAGGCAGACTGTGCCTCAGTTTACCTTTCTGTGATATTATAATAATACTTCTCTATATTCAAGACAGATTATGTAATTAGAGTTTACATATTTTTTAAAGAATAGGTATTATCCTTCTGTAACTTGCCTTAATTTAGAATGCAAAAAGCCAGGAACCTGTCCTTTATTGTAATGAATAAATGAATGAACTAGTTTTTTGCATATCTGTGGAACACATAATACATTTATTACAAAATATGAATAACAGTAATTTGTGAAGCGCTTTGAGATTATTTGAGATAATTAAGGACAATACATAATTATATATAGTTATTTAATAAACCCTAAAAATCCATCCTCCTTCTATGTATCTTTTCTTTTGAATATAAAATGCCTTTATGTATTTATGTGTAGGTGTTTTCTGAGCACTCATTCTGGGCACCACAGTGTAATTGGGCCATCAATCATCCCTTAGGAAAACCAATGTTTTAGGTCATTTGTGCATTGCCCTTTTCTGCAACTCATTTGCAAATCTCTAGGGTTGTGGGGAAGCATTTATTGGCTTTCCCCCCAGTTTTATTTACCTGTTGGTCAGCTATTCATAGATAAACCCAAGCTGTACATTAATCCAAAATTTACACAAGGAAAATAATAAAGTAAGGAGGTTTATTTTCTCTTTACATTTTAAGCAAAGCAAAGGCAATGACCACAGATGACTGATAAAATAGGGAGTTTGGTCAGGGTGGTGCAGCAACCCTGTGTCTGCTCTCTGCTGACTTCTCATTTACCACTGAGTTAAATATACCTAATCTATTGGCACTTAGGAATTCCTGAGTTAGCATTGCTATTGGCAGTTTTGCTCATAATTAATCACAGATACTTTTCAGCCTCAGGCTCAAGCCCCAGGAAAAGAAAGAGACAAAGAATTGAAGAAAACAGTGAGAAAACTCAGAGTATTTCACTATTGTCAGAAATTGTGACATAAAGCAACAAAAATCCCATCGGTAGTGACCAAAATAATTATCATCTGATAGCTGCTGATGAGCCTATGGTACTTAAAATGAATGCAGGGCTTCAGGTTCAGCCATCAACCCAGTTCTTAGCCAACAAAAGTCCACCTCAGAAAAACCACCCCCACAACTGTTGCTAACTGTTTTGGTGGCAACATCAATAGAGTGTATGACCTACATGAACTAAACCCCTGACAGCTGCCTTGTGAGCATACCAATGATGTGACTATACTAGGGCTCATTTCAATTTTTCCAATGATTTTTTTCTGTAAAAACAAAATTAGGGGAAGGTATGGGTAAGAAACCATATGTCAACCATGCCTGTGAACAATTCAGAGAAGTGTTTGGAATATTCTCCTAGACCCGTCCTCACAGGGGAAGAGGCAGAACAAATGCCTGTCAGAAGCATGCTCCAGAATTCAGGTTGCGTATCTGAAAGCATCTGAACAACGGTCCATGATGTGTAAAACACAACATAAGAACAATTTGGGATTACAAACCTTTCAGTTTTCGCTTCAGCTTGTCAAATCATATTCATGTCAAATTCTGTGTGTCCTGCTGAGAAATTCATTCTAAGAAGAGATTTACAAAATAGAAATAAAATAAAGAAAGTGAAAAATGTTGTAATGCTAGTTGTATATATCAAACAGAGGCAACGTGAGCAATACAAGAGAAAAAAATTCCATTTGTATATTTGAAACCATTTGAAACTTTATAGAAGGCTCTTTTCTTTACAGTTCATGGGGTAAGCAAAATAATTGTTTGTTTGTTTTTTCCAAGCAAAGCAAATACCCTCAGCTGTTCAAATAAGCTTCCCTCGTTCACTGGCTCCCTTATCTCAGAGGCTTAGATAAACTGACATTATGGGCAATTATTTCAGACATTGGCACATGTAGTTCTGTACAGCTAAGTTTGGCTCATGAATATCTGATGGGTTCATTGTATCTGCACATGTACATATTCAGCTAGGTGCCTAACTGGCCATGTGCATGCATAATTATCCCATAAATACCCAGTGGGTATTAACATGCAAAACATGGGTTGGTGCAAGTGTATGTGCGACTTGTATGTAGCTAGTTTTGAAAAAGTGGTTCTATAAAGTGGGTGACGTAATCTATGAACAAAACCATTGAAGGGCAGAAATATAGGGCCAAATTCTCTGCTGGTGCAAATGGGTATAACTTCACTGACTTCAATATAGCTGTGACAATTTACACCAGCAGAAAATTTAGCTCACACTTAAGAACATGAAGCTGCAGACCCAGTAGTGTCTTTCCAAAGTTTATTTGTTCCATTATCGGAAAAGAATTGTGTTATCTCGGTAGAATGTCTACTGCAAAACATCATGATGTTTTTACCCTTCCTCTTCCCCTATCCTGACGGAAGGAACTGAATGGAGTTTCCTTATGGAGTTGGAAAACTTCCTTCTCTGTGTTATTCATTTAAATCGAGCCCAGAGAATGCCATATAAAAGTTATCAACAAATGGCTGTTTATTGATATATGGGAAATATATTGATGGTCTCTGTACAATTGGTAGCAGGTCATAATGCAAACAAAACACAAAATACTATTGGCACCCTTCTTGGTAGCCCTGGCACATTGGCCAAGGATTGAATAGGACATACAGACGTGTTTAAAGGAACTGGGCAAAGGCAGGTTATAGTACCTGTTGCTCCCATCAATGTAGGGAGCTTATTCCTTGCTGTTGGGACCACTATGCAGCCCTAGTATGCTTGATCCAATACCCTTCCCAAGCATTAAGTTCATCTGTAGGATTTTTAAATAACTGAAGGCCCCTCTACTTTTATTCTAGGCAAAACAAAATCTTCATGTCTTAAACATAGTTTATTAAACACTGTTACCCATGTGGCTTAATGAACACACAGAGCACTTTTCTGACATCATCCCCCATGATTATTTAAGGAGTCTGGGAATTAAACACAGCTCAGCTTTTCTGAAATGCTTTGGCATTCTGATACCAAGAGAGATTAAAAAGCCAGCATTTCTTAAGTAGAAAAATCCTGTTTGCTTTGTATGTAATCAATGGATCTAATTCTAAATCTCTCTAGTGCATCTTCTTTTGTTCCTATACCTTTTTTCAGAAGCTCTTTTCTCAGTGTGTCAGGTTGGCACTGGTGCTACTTTTGATTTTATGTTTTAGATGTGAACATCCCCCTACTACTATATTTTGTTTCAAATGAGCAGCCTATGATAGTTTCTGGTCTTTATAGATAACACAAAGAACTTAACAAATAGTTGATCAAAGTGTGAGGGGGATGGAGGAGAGAGATGATGGAAAGAAGTCTCGCAATTCAAACCTGCCTTCCCTCTTTCTATTAGAAACATCCCATGTGGCTCATGCTACTCCAGCAAAATGGAACCAGCATATAGCAAGATGTATAGGAGATTAAGCACAACTTTAAGTGAAAACATGAAACAGACTATGAGAAAGCTAAAATTCAGAGATCAAATCTTGATCTGAAGAGTACGTTTTCAGAAACTCAGCTATATACTGTTACATACATCTTTTTTTTATTAAAAAAAATCCCATTACTGAAGAATCGAGCTGATGACTGAGGCCAAATCTTGAGTGGCCTGTGTTGCTGCATAACATCCAAAATACATTAGATGCAAATTTACAGGGTACCAAGGTCAGGCAGCAGAAAGCCTACACTGTTGGCTACTCTGATCGGGACTCTGTAAAGCAAAGCTCTGTAGTGATGCTCCACAATGGAATGAAGACAAGGGAGCTGGCACATTGGTGGTGTGATGAGTACAAGGCTCGGTCTGCTATCTCCTATGTATCATGCAGTGAAGATTGTAACCTGGTTGCACCGTGATATTGAGGATGAGGACTCTATCCACACCCTGTTCACTTTTTGTTTGAATTTGATGGTCAATTTCTCTCTTTTCCTAACTCTCACCGATGGAATTTTGCAAAACTTGATCCTGTTTTTGCTTCCCTTCCTATTCAGTGTATATTGTAGTCCTCTAGAGGAGATTGTCAGACATAATGAACTTCAGTATTAGCAATATGCTGGCAAATCCAACTTGATATTTTGTCTTGTACAGACAGTGCCATCACCCAACTTTCCCCCAGCCTAGAAGAGACAGACAGCTAAGTGAAAGGCCTCTGGCTCAAACATTACAAGACAGAGGTTGGTGTGAAGGGGAACCAATCTTATTGAGGTGGCTAGAGTTATGACCTCACTCTCTACTGAAGTTATCTGCCTCACAACATAAAGATGAGGCACAGTCATGGAGTCCCGCTGGGTTAATCACTTCTCCTGGACAGAGAAAATTCTCAGAGGGAGAAAGATTTCTTTCCAAATTGAATACTTTCCTTAAAATATACATGAAATCTTAGTTTCCTTATTCAAGGTAAACATTGTTTTCTTCTATTCTTAAACACGTTGGGCTAGATTACAGTTGTCCCTTCACGGGGACACCAGAGGTAGAGATATATAAGGAATCTTCCTTCTCACTTGTGTCCCTTGGGACAGCCATGTGCACAGTACAGAGATATTGGCTCAATTATGCCTCTCATACAGACACTTCTAATCATAAAGAAAAGGGGCTTTGCAATCCAGTTGTCACCTCCTGTGTCTGGACAAATGTAAGGCCTTCACCGCTCTGTCCAATACAATTCAGATGAAGATGGTAATTGTGCCAGACTTGCTTTGGTGTCCTGACTCTGCTGTACAACATTCTTACGGTCAATGGCTAATGACATGTTTGATTGATTCCCCAATATATTTCCTCTACGTTCTTTGTCATTGGAGGAGGTTTCCGGCCATGAATGGATTTTTAAGGCTCTTCTCTAAGTTAAAGGGTTGCTTTTATTATCCCCATTTTCAGTGCTAACTCCTGATCTACCACTGTTAACTTGAATTATAAGAAACGATGAGAAAGAAAACATCTTTCCTGTGGTTGGACGAAAGGTTACCTATTTTTTTTTTATTTTTCTACAAAGGGTATAATATACAGACATTTACCTTAGCAAGTGTTTCACATGATTTATTTTACAGTGTCACAGAACTCCAGTTGAAAATCTGTGTCAGTCGCCTAACAGTTTTAGAACAATCAGTCAGAATTCCTTGGAAAACAAACAGTTGAGGAAATGCTCAGACCTTATGTTTTTGAATGCACAAATATGACTTTCGCTGCCTTAGACAGTGATGTCTTCCAAAATGTAAAATCACTCACATGGTAACCAGTTATTAAATATTTTTCTGCCTTGTGTGATACCCATTTGTACCTTTATGATAGAGCCAACCAGAGCGTTGTGTAAAAACAAAGAGACCTACGGTCATATAAGATCTCCTATGAATATGGGCCTATACAGTCTTTTAATGAACTAACCCAGAAAAGAGATTAAATGTATGCCAGGATACATTTGCAGAAGAGAAATCTGGGCAGATATACTAGCTCCTTAACAAGTACCACAAAGTGTGCCTGGGGGAGGTGGGGTAGAAAATTACAGCAAATATCCTGAGAAATTGATCTCCAGAAAATAGGATCCCATCAACTCTTTTATTTATTGAGCAATTGTTGTTGTTTTTTAAGAGCATTGTACATTACCTGCCAATGGGGGTAAAGAACAGAAGCTTGTCTATTGATGAAGAATATGAGTAGGATGAGGACAAGATGTGTAACCCCTCTCTGGCAGGCTACTGATGCTGTGGATGGGCGCTGGGGAAATTGACTTTCAGCTTCAGTGATTTTAGCCGAGGCTGCAGAAACTCCTCCAACATCGAAGAAAAAACAAGTAAGAGCCTATTTTTTTTTTGCCTACAGTATCCTATCTATCCATTTTAAGAACACATGAATCATTAATGTGATCAACCATTTCTGAAGGAAGGGCTTTGCGAGCATAATTATTTTAAGCTCTTGCCTCTGTTAAACTAAAAAAGAAAAGAGAAAAAACACTGAAAGTGTGTGTGTGTGAGAGAGAGAAAGGAGATTTATCTAAAACAGACTCACTCTCTCTTATTTTTGCAGAAAGGAATTTCAGCTGCTTTGTGGCTGCACAGAAGAGGTAACATTCTTTTAAAAAAATCCAAACCCCACCACTCTCTCCTGCACCGCCCCCTCCCCCTTCCTCGCTTTTCATTTAATCTGACCAGACTAGATTGGGTCATGAAAGTATTTGAGAGAGAGGATCCAAAAATCACCAGTGTTGAACGACCCCATGACATATTAGTACTTAGCAGAGTTCTCTCCTAGTTCTCTTATCAACATTGGCATGCCAGGCCTTCCTTTGTTCTGATCACTCTATGGATTATGCTTTATAAATTATGACAGGCACCCAATAGAAAACCAGTCAGCCAGGAAGGGCATCACCCCTTTTGGCTACAACTTCAGATCACTTTGGCAGGTTGATTATCATTAAAATCTAATCCCACATAAGGAAGAAAACTTTGTTTTGTATTTTTTTTCCTTCTTGCTGGAGACACTTCAAATTTATGCTTGATGTGCTAATCAAAATGGGTTATTAAGGCCTCCAGATGAGCACCAGATCCTATGGAGGGGACCAATCTTGAATAACTGTAACATCACATGCCTGATTCTGTGGCTTAGCATCATTAAAAGAAAAAGGGGGGTTGTGGGGGAAATAAGATGACAGGGAATGACGAGGACTGATCTGCTTGTATCTCTGTTGGTTGAACACCTGGACAGTAGCCACAGGGACACAGTTCAAACTATAGCTTTATTCCTTTCTCACCATAAGCAATCTGGCAGGCACAAACTGATTGCAGATGAAACCAGTTAGAGCTGACCCTTGGCTCACAGTTCCCAAGTTCCAGAGGGTTGTTTTTTTTTCCTCTCTCTCTCTCTTTCCCTGACAGGGTGAAGCGATTAGAAGAATTGGGAGGAATTTAAATATCAGAGCTGCCATGTGTTTGTCTCCCAGTCAAGGAGCAGATAACATGAAGTTCTTTGAAGCAGCCGAAAAGGGGGGTAGAGGGGGGAAGGTGGGAGAAGGCCTAAACCTGGGAAATTCTCAGTCATGAACCTTATCAGCATGTGCCAGGTTTCAAGGCTGAGACATCAGGAGGAAGAATGCTATTATTACATGCAGAAAAATTATCTCAGGCAACTTGAGTAACTGCTTCTTTATCTTCCAAGGCTGAGGCTTTTGGGGCCATGTTTAATATCCTTAAACTGCTCATCCATTGTTATTATGACATTTCTTTATCTCCAAAGAGAGTTTAAAGGCTCATTAGTAAGTTCCTGGGTCTTCCATTCACACAATGGCAGATGCTGGCCTGTTTTTCTTCTTATAAATATTCAATGTGTGATTTTTTTTCCCTTAATACTTCTCCCCACTTTCTTGTTCAAAGGTGAGTTTGAGAAGAGCTGAGGGGCTTGAAAGGGCTTTGGATCCTTAAAATTTCACTGTGGACTGAAGCACCCTCAACATTCATGATGGTGCTCCCGAATGGGGATTTTATGCTTTGGGAACACCTGTAAAGGGTGTCACCTAAGGAAGATTAAGGGCATCTATTAAACCTCCTTGGTGGCAACAAATTAAATCAGACGTGCTAAGTGACATTGACTACAATTAGAGGAGACATTTACATGAAGGGACATAGAGAAGTTTCTAAAACAAATAGAAGTTGGTAGGTTTTGTTGCCAGTCATTCATGCAACCATTTAAGTGTTCTAATATGCAGCATAGCTAGGGTGGGAACTAAACTCCAATGCTGAATAACCATTCATTTATGTTACTATTATTATTTATTATTTATGTGGCAGTAGTGGCTAGGAGCTCCTGTCCTGGACCAGAACACTAGCTAGGTTCTGTTCAAACACACAATAAAAAGATAGTCCCTTCACCAAGGAACTGATGTATGCATGGATACTCACTCTAATACCATTGTAATACACTGAATGCCATCCAAACACTCTTTTATGGCCTGCCCCTGTTTTCCCCTTCCACAAGGCTCCTTAGACAAAATGCTGCACAGTCTTGCTCATCCAATCACAGCCCTTCTTGGGCTCTGGTTTCTTTATGAACATTAAGTTCCAAAAAGCAAACACAAAAACAATTTTTCCACACCGCATTTAGCTGGGCCCAACCCATACTCCCTGAAGTACTGTCTGTTCCTCTTGTCTGAGCAGCCAGAGAAGACACAAGGCCCAGCCTGCCTTTTTTGCCTTCTCCGAAAGGAAACACAACACTTTCTATTCAGCCCCAATTCCCTTCCTTAGGGACCACTACAAGAGACTGTATCTCCCTGCAGCTTCACTCTGCAATTTCCCTTTTAGCTCTGTCATCCCAGAAATTCCCTCTGACCCTTTATAGCCCACATGTAGCTCTGTCCTCTTAATAGGCTCAACTGGGATTCCCTCGCTGTGACACAGGGGAGCTGGACCTATTTCAATCACAGTGTTCCAGCCAACCTGTGACAGAAATCTTATATCATACACATCTAGAGAATGCATCATTGCAAAGGATCCCCAAAATATATTACAAACTATGAGTGAAATCTTGGCTTCATTAAAATCAATGGGAGTTTTGCTATTTCTGTCTGTGGAGGCAGGATTTCAAAATATGTCAAATCCTGCTCAATTTATGCACAAGAAAAATCCCATTGAATTCAATGGGGACTATAAGTATGAGTACGGCAAGCAGGATTTGGCCTAATATATATAATGCACATATTACTTCAGCTGCCACTGAACTGCAGCAACCTCTGTAGTGAAAGGTAGCAGTTCTTAAATAGTGCACAGCAACACTATAAATAAAATAGGAATAATTCATTAGGCAGATGTAAAGTACTTCAAAGGAAGGAAAAACAAATGCACAACTAGAAAATGGGGAATAACTGGCTTGGTTGTAGTACTGTTGAAAAGGTTCTGGGGGTGATACTGGTTCACAAACTGAATCTGAGTCAAAATATGATGCAATTGAGAAAAAGGATAATATCATTCTGGGGTGTATTAACTGGAGTGTTGAATGTAAAACATGTGAGCTAATTGTCTTTTTTCTACTAGGCTCTGGGGAGGCCTCAGCTGGAGTACTGTGTTCCATTTTGGGCACCACACTTTAGGAAAGATAGGAACAAATTGGAGAGGATCCACGGGAGGCCAACAAAAATTATAAAAGATTTACAAAACTGGGCATGTTTAGTATTGAAAAACAAAGAGGTTATAAAGAGGATGGTGGTAAATTGTTCTCCATGTCTACTGAAGGTAGGACAAGAAGTAATGGGCTTAATCTGCAGCAAGGGAGATTTAGGTTAGATATTAGGGGGAAAAACCTTCTAACTATAAGGGTAGTTAAACCCTAGAATCCCCATCACTGGAGGTTTTTAAGAACAGATTGGACAAACATCTGTCAGGGATTGTGGAGGTTTATTTTGTCCTGCCTCAGCATAGGGGGCTGGACTTGATGAGTTCTCATGGTGCCTTTCAGCCCTACATTTCTGTTTCTACGATTGAATCTAAGAAAAATATAACACTAACAAGTATTTGCAAATATATTTGCCAGTAAATCCAGCCAATTTGGGTGTGCAGGGTGGGAAGATGTTTCAGTTTCCTAAGTAAAGATTTTTAAGAGATGGCGGTCTCTTACCCTACTAGTGGGAGGAGCTGAGCCCTGAATGACCCTGCTGGTGAGGCAGCAGCTATTATTAGTTATGGTAGCTTTGAAGCAAGATATAGGTGTGAATTAGTGGAACAAACTGAGCCTATGTATGGATGTAGGATGAGAAAAATCCATCCAAAAGGCCAAATGAGACCAAATAACTAAACTCCAAACTCGTGTAGCTATGAGTCTCTATATTTGTAGAACTCAAGCATGTTCCTTCATTGTAGTAAAATCTACTCTGTGTTTGCTGAAAGCAAATCCTCCCTCCCTCACAGTGGCATACTTAGCAAGGACTCACTCTCTGTTTTCTCCTTCCTTTGTCATGCAATGTCTGTTTCTGCCAGGGATTGGGAACCCACAATCTTCATTGTCTCTGGATAAAGTCCAGAGATTGTACCAAGAAAAATATTTACAAAAAAACTCAACACTTTCACTTGTGACTCATACTTAGGGAACACTACTGCTCATTAAAAAATAAATGACCATTTCCATTCAATCTACCTGTACAATTATTTCATCAGATTAGCAGTTTTTCACTGTGTTGTATTATTTCCTTTTCCTGCAGTCTAACCAAAGCCATTGCACTTTCTCTGCCTCTGCAACAAGAGTAAATACCAATGGTCCCTGGTGAGTGATAACATACAATATTCAGTACACAACCATTGATACAGTATGCTACATTCACTGCTTTATACAAAGTTACTAAAACTTTCTCACCATTTCTCAGACTCAGTTTTGACTCTGTAAACTGGAGAACAACAGGATGGCAATTGGGAAGGGAATATCTAAATCTGATCCTTCTGTTGTTCCTAATTTGGACTGACATTGCTCTACTGGAGCCAGAAGGAGCCCACTGCTAGTCCTTTGGAAAAGATGCAATGCAAATAGAATTCAAAGGAAAACATCATCAGCTTATATTAAACTGAGACCCATTCAGCGATAGCTTATACAAAAGTTAAGATGATCTCATCCATTTCAGAAATACCTCAAATTTAGTATCTCTCCTGACATTTCTGCTCCTGGTCTCAGCCAAAAACTATAGCAGAACTGAATAAATAAAGTGATGTGTAATTTATTCAGGGAACATAACATTCTTTTCTCATCATGGAATATGTACAAACAGATTTCAATTTCATTATTATTATTATTATTGGGATTTTTTGTGCTGAATTTTCAAGGTTATTAATCTATGGATTGATTGTGAATGTCTGAAATTCAATCTCTGCTGGTTAAACTTGAGGAATTAGATAAGCCACATGGCAGTTTTTTGGTCCCCCAATTATATAATAGTGCAAGCACTTCCAAAGTGACTATTTGTTGTTTGAATGCAAAATTTGGTTTCCATGAATATTCATATGGGAATTCATTTTCTTCATCATTAAAAGCAAGTAAAACTCATGAAAGACTATGGAAAGTAAATAGAAAAGGAGATGGAGCATAACAAAAGTGAATTTAATTTAAAAATGTGTGTGAGCAATTCCTGGGAAAAATCAAATTTTAAGTTTGTGAACATCAGTATCTACATCAGAAGTGCTCTGATCCTCATTCAGTTAAGGGATAGAAACAATACCATGTGACTTATCTGACCAATGACAACCAAACAATCCCAGAAGAATAGCAAATATCATATCTACAGGATGGGAATCAATCCACAGAGGTAAAAAAAAAGCAGAATATTTTCCTGAATATGTTCAAAGAAAGAATAAATTTGAGGAGATCCCAATATATATTTGAGGCTATTAGATTAGCAGAAAAGGAGGCTAAATTCCTTGGCAGTTGCACATTATGGACCATTATGGATTTTGACTTCCTTACTCACATTGTGTAATACCTCACTTGTTGTCCCTTACTATGTTAGCAGCCCCTTACTATGTTAGCAGCCCCTTTGATTTCATTGGGATAGCTCAACAAGTTGGTATTATAAAAAGTAGGTAAGGAAGTCAGAATCTGGTCCATAATTTGCAACATAAATGAAATTTAGCCCTAGTTGATCAGCTTTAAATGTAGTTAATAAGTAATTTCACACAACCAATTATTTATTTGTGTGTGAGAGAGTGTGTACATACACATACATACACATATACACCCCATAAATTGTGCAGTAGCAATTTTTTAAAAGATGGAGCTTGATAAGTTTATGAATGGGGTTATATGTTGGCATTGCTTATGATAACTGGGGATTAAACTCAATATCTAGCATCTCCCCATGAAAACATTGAGATCAATAGAAGCTGCTGGATGACAAGCACTTTTGAAATTGGGCTACTTTATTTCAGTAGCCAGATGGGTGCTGAGCTCATTAGAAAATCTGATCCCAATTGTGGGTGCTGATCACTTTTGAAAATCTGGCCCACAATGTTAGCAGCCCCTAACTAATGTCTGTAACTGATCTAGGACAACTATGCACTATTGCTCTGGCATGCAAAGTTGATCTAATTTCCTCTCAACTTTGCCATTTCCTGTCCTGCCCCATCTCTTTTCTCCCAGTTGTCACATTGACAAGTCAATTCCATGGAATGTTAAAATCTGGAAATGTAATTGACGCAAATGGTTTCAATGTGAGACCATTGTATCCTCTGAGTGCCGCAGTATCTGTAAAGCAGTCTTCTTCTCCTCCTGCTCTGCTCCCTCCAGGGTGCTGGACTATCCAACACCAGTTTTGTCAATGTCATATTTTATTTTTGCTGCAATGGGAGGGGTGGAATTATCTCAGCTTTAAAATCATTTGCACAGTATTATTGTACTATTGCTATAGCAAAAGCATTGTGAAACCACAGGATTTCCATCACAAGGCATTTAGCAATACATACCATCATGAAGTAATAATGTGTTCTGGCAATTGGCAATTCCAGCAATTCATAGGGTGATGATTTCAGTGTAGCATACAATGATGCCCTCTTAGAGTGAAATCATTGTTTTCAGAGAAGACCTTCACCCTAAACCCACTCTAAGCACAACTGCATTCAGCACACTGCAGTACATTGAATCAATTGGAAATGCTCATTTTTTACTTCACTAGACACAGATTTATTCTATCCAGGGTCACTATGCCTTTAACTGTGGGCCTTGGATGCAGTAGTATTTGGGCAAGATGTTGGGATCTTGCTCGTGGACTGGGCTCTGTGGGCATCCCTGTGCCCCAGGTAGATGGCAGTTTTAGGGATAGATCAGGTGGAATGAATTGAGTAAATATGCTGATGTACTGGCCATTTGTGCCGAGGACGGGGAGAGCAGCATATATGGGTTACTGCAGTCCTGAGGTTGTACTGCCACTCCATAGCTCCAGGGGATGAAAGAAATCCTCCTGCACCATGACCCACCTCAGATCAGCCCATTGCATAGGAATGACTCTGCACTGTAGTGGTGTGATGCATTGTAGTCAGGGGCGGCTCCAGGCCCCAGCATGCCAAGCGCGTGCTTGGGGCGGCATGCCACGGGGAGCACTCTGCCTGTCGCCGGGAGGGCAACAGGTGGCTCTGGTGGACCTCCCGCAGGCGTGCCTGCAGAGGGTCCGCTGGTCCTGCGGCTTTGGTGGAGCATCCACAGGCACGTCTGTGGGAGGTTCACTGGAGCCGCGGGACCAGCGACCGGCAGAGCGCCCCCGCAGCGTGCCGCCGTGCTTGGGGCGGCGAAATGGCTAGAGCCGCCCCTGACTGTAGTTTAAACATTGGTAAAAAAGTAAAGAAACTCTGCTACTCTACTACATCTGGCAGTGAAAACCCAAAGATTACATTATGTATAAATGTATGATCACTAATAAAGACTGAAACTCTATGGTAACAATATGAAACTGATTCATAAACTAATCAAACTGGTATTAAAAATAAAATTCAAGCTAATTTCAATTAGTTTAATTTCTGTGCTAGATTTCTGGAAACATTTTCTGCATTATATGATCACAGTCATATAATCCTCCTCAACCAGCCAGCACCAGATTGACACTTAATTTACTCCTCAAATATGTTGAACATAAACTCTATTTTGAATTAAAATTATAAGACCTAATGGCCCTTGGGAGCTGGCCAACGCGATCTAGCTAAAGTCTCTTATGACTTATAGTGGCTAGTTATTAAAGTAATATGCTAAAATAAGAGTCATATAGAAGACTGTGTAAATTTGTACTTGTGCAACAATGTTACATTGAATAATTATCAATGAAAGCAGAAAACTCCAGCAATGTCATCTCCATAGTACTCTAATTTACATATGTAAATTTCCCTAGGTAACATTCTATTCAGCTACAAAATTCTCTATAATAATAACATGTCAAACAGGTCTTATAAATATAGATAAATGTTCAAGCTCATTATCTTGTGTAACATTAAAATGGGGGACAGAAGAAACCTTTTTCATAAAACAGAAGGTTCAACATTGATTCATTTTTAGATATTTTAAATATTTTAAGTTTCTTAATGGTTTGCTATTATGACTTTAGTTTTGAACAGTTTTGTGGGGGGAAGATAGCTTGAGAGATTTGGTGCTGTGTTGTTTTTGTAAGAGTTTGTGGTATTTGCCTCTACTTCTCCCTGTGGTTAACTATTATTATTTATTATTGTAGAGCCCAAAGCATGCAAAGCACTTTGTAGAACAACAAATAAAAGAGAATCACTTGCCCCTGGGAACTGTTCCCTGTTGCCTGTACCTCAATCGATGTATCATATAGAATTGAATGGCATTTAAGTAAAGAGAGAAAATGTGAAGCATACTGCATGTTTTCTGATGTTATACTTTTAAAATAGTTAATCAAAAGGTTGAACTATAACTCAGATGAAGAACAGTCCATCATATAAAATGTACAAGGTTCTTTTTGATAACCATACTGTCTGACTCAGTTTTTTACATATAAACCATTTTTCTTCTCACCTGAACAAATGCTGAGCTCCTTGCTCAGTTTTAATGATGGCTTTACTCAAACTCCCATTGACATCAATGGGAGTTCAAAATCTGGCTGCTTGAGAATAAGAGGCAGGATTTTTTTCTCCCCCCCCCGCAGATGAGATCTGCTTGGCAAAGCAGAGAAGTGGATTTGTTGGTGAGATGGTTACAGCCTGCTGATTGTCTGCCTTGGTCCACCCTAGTTCATACCCCATTTGTCAGCTGATGATAGCTAGAATAGCAGGACTCTGGTCATGTCCCTCTCAATGTCCTTTCATCCTCCCTGCCCTGGGATCCAGTGGGATTGACACAGAAGCCACCTACACAGATTTTGTGACAGCTTGGGACTTCCTCACATTGGGATAATCTCCAGGTATAGGTATGTGGGTAATTTCTGTGCCTATGTAACACCTGAGTTTCTTAAAGCGAGGCTGAGAATCTGGCCCACACTGTACAATATGGGATGGGAGTGTATTTAGAGGTTTGAGCAGAGGACTGAAATCAGGAGACCTGGGTTCTATTATCAGTTCAATTACTCTGTGACAAATCACTTAATAACTCTTGGCCTGAGTTTCTCCTGTGAAGTGGGGATTGTGATACCTACCTAACTTTGAAGTGCTTAAATGAAAGGTGCAAAGTATTAATATTGTTGTAGCATTGCTTTGCAAAGACTGACTGGTGTAGGGGGGAAATAAAACCCTAGTGTGAGGGATATCTTAGTTTTCATTCTTATTTTACTGGGACCCAGATGGCAGTCCAAAGCCATTTGACTTTTGAACTCCAAACTTCAAGTGTTATTAGGAACTCTTTGACCTCCAATTAGAGCTCTAGTCCTGAATCTTTGCTTTGTTGAAAAGAAAGAATAAATCTTCAGTTCTAATGGCAGTTCAGCTGCATTTGTCATGATAATAATATGAAACAAGGAGGGGAGAAAGAAAAATTGCTTTTTTTTTTTTTAAAGGTAAACAAAGCTTGCACATCTGGCCTGGTGAAGGATGTCGGCTATGCTGAACTAGTAGTTGGAAATGTAGAACCAATCTGGAATCCCACAGCTCAAGAGGACAGAGGTGTGATGTGTTGCAAAAAAGAGTTTACTTCATCTCAGATGATATGGAGGTTGTCTCCAGTCTCATCAGCATTGCTACTTTGTGGGAGAGTAGGTGAGCAGTAATGGGGGAGTCATTCACACATCCTCCTTGTTTTAAGATAGCCTGCTGACACCACACACACACACACACACACACAGAGACCAGCAGTGTGAAAAGTCAGACATAACAACGTTATTAAACTGTGCTGGGATCTCAGGTACATGGCTTAGTCCATACTGTAGGTGTAAGAGAGAGGTATGGTAGCTAGAAACTTCTGACATCTCAGCCCATCCTGATTTTGACTCCATCCGTCACCTACAGCATATAATTTAACCTCTTTGACTCATTTCCCCAATGGTAAAATGAGATTAATACCGGGGTGATGCAAGGAGATATTTTTTTGCTAGTGTTTGTATAAGGTTTTGAAGATGAAAAGTACTGCATAGGCCTCAGCCTCTGCCTCTGAGTATAATTATTGTGAGCTCGAAACATCAGTATGTCTATTAACAAATGTTATTAATAACAGACCTCTAAAAAATGCACACAGTTCACCTAAATTAACATTACTGTTTGGAAGGCTCAAAAGTTCAGGATCACAGTGGAAAATCAGTCAAAAGCTTGGATGTTGTTCTGTATCATGTCAAACTACTTGAGTTCTTCAGTCTGTCAGATTGGCTTTGATTTTTTTTTTTTAAACAAGGACAGGTTTTCTCTCGAGATGCCAAGATCCTTCTGCCTCTGGCTAGGCAGCAAATGTGGGAAGAACCTTTCCCTCTGGATTTTGACAATTATTTCTAATTATTTCTCTAAACTGAGACCGTAAGAGTGAAAAATAATGAAATTAAACTTAATCAACCTGCTTTGGACTGTAGAAAGATCTTATCTTGCTTTTGGTTCAAGTTTTGGTGCCTAATCAAGGGTTTATTTCCCCTCATCCCCTTTACTCATGTTGAGTACTACCATGCTATATGAATACCTAGTGTGGGTAAGGGTCCTAAAATATGCATTATTAAAGAGGTCTAGATGCTAGAGGGCAGCAGAAACTGCAGCATTCCAGGACTTCCTGAATAAAGTGAGGATGGCAGGTTTTTGTCAGGCCAACAGATACATTGAAAAGTAGTTGCAGTTCCTCCCGGGACTCCAATAATGTCTCTGTATTTGAACAGCCCACAACTAGCATTACAATAGTTAAGAGTCTGTCTGTCATTGTTTCCATTATAAAACCCTGCTGAATTTCTAGGGGGGAAATAACTTGGTCATAAAAGTTCACATGGTGCTGAAATGTGGAACACTCCCAGGGGCAGATTCAAGGTTGATGCGGTTAATGCGTTTAACTGAACTCACTTAAAGTAAGACTGGCCAAACACGTTTGGAAGATATAACTAGTGCAAAACATGGCCCCATTAAAATCAGCCTATTATATTAATTTCCTACATACCTCCTTCCTCTTCCCTCCTTTCTCTTCTTCCTTCCTCATCATCCCTTCCCTCATATCCACACCCCCTTCCTTCCTGTGACCATAAGTAAGCCCCTGGATCTCTTGCTACTTCTAGCTAACCTCCTCTTAGCTCTTCTTCCCTCTTCAAGACCCCATTCCTTCTCCATGACCTTCCTAGGAGACCATTCTACCTCTGATGATTCCATTGTGGTGCCTGCCAATGTATGTGCTAGGCCCGAGGTTGTGCTTGCAATCTGGGACAGAATGGACTGTATTCTCTAATCTGGGAAACACCAGCATGTGTGAGATGTGACTGAAACAGAATCCCTACCCAATCAGATACATGTAAAAGACTCAAAAATACAGGGAACTTGGAGGTATTGCAGGAAGGCAAAGACCCTATTAGAGGCTTTTGGAAGGGAGAGGGGCTATCTATCTTTCTGCATTTCATAGAATCATAGAATAGCAGGGTTGGAAGGGACCTCAGGAGGTCATCTAGTCCAACCCCCTGCTCAAAGCAGGACCAATTCCCAACTAAACCATCCCAGCCAGGGCTTTGTCAAGCCTAACCTTAAAAACCTCTAAGGAAGGAGATTCCACCACCTCCCTTGGTAACCCATTCCAGTGCTTCACCACCCTCCTAGTGAAAAAGTTTTTCCTAATATACAACCTAAACCTCCCCCACTGCAACTTGAGACCATTACTTATTGTTCTGTCATGTGGTACCACTGAGAACAGTCTAGATCCATCCTCTTTGGAACCCCCTTTCAGGTAGTTGAAAGCAGCTATCAAATCCCCCCTCATTCTTCTCTTCTGCAGACTAAACAATCCCAGTTCCCTCAGCCTCTCCTCATAAGTCATGTACTCCAGCCCCCTAATCATTTTTGTTGCCCTCCACTGGACTCTTTCCAGTTTTTCCACAGCCTTCTTGTAGTGTGGGGCCCAAAACTGGACACAGTACTCCAGATGAGGCCTCACCAATATTCAATAGAGGGGAATGATCATGTCCCTCGATCTGCTGGCAGTGCCCCTACTTATACAGCCCAAAATACCGTTAGCTTTCTTGGCAACAAGGGCACACTGTTGACTCATATCCAGCTTCTCATCCACTGTAACCCCTACGTCCTTTTCTGCAGAACTGCCTCCTAGCCATTCGGTCTCTAGTCTGTAACAGTGAATGGGATTCTTCCGTCCTAAGTGCAGGACTCTGCACTTGTCCTTGTTGAACCTCATCAGGTTTCTTTTGGCCCAATCCTCTAATTTGTCTAGGTCCCTCTGTATCCATCCCTACCTTCCAGCGTATCTACCACTCTTCCCAGTTTAGTGTCATCTGCAAACTTGCTGAGAGTGCAGTCCACACCATCCTTCAGATCATTAATGAAGATATTGAACAAAACCAGCCCTAGGACCGACCCTTTGGGCACTCCGCTTGATACTGGCTGCCAACTAGACATGGAGCCAATGATCACTACCCATTGAGCCTGATGATCTAGCCGGTTTTCTATCCACCTTACCGTCCATTCATCCAGCCCATACTTCTTTAACTTGCCGGCAAGAATACTGTGGGAGACCATATCAAAAGCTTTGCTAAAGTCAAGGAATAACACATCCACGGCTTTCCCCTCATCCACAGACCCAGTTATCTCTATTTCTAAAGCATCTGTTTCAAAAGTATCCAGATTCTGGCTGGTTTAAGGTGATGGAGGGAGCCAGAAAACAATTGGTAGGGCTATACAGAAGAAAAGAGCATTGTTGGAGGATATGGATGAATGCGTGGGTAAATGTAAGAGGATCTAGTTTGTTTGCGAATTCAAAGGAGGAAAAATGAGAGGCAAAAGATCTTGGGATCAGAAAGAACTGAAAAGGATTTCATGGCTTAGTTTAAAGAGGAGTATATTGAGCTTTAAAAATCATCGGCTGTTTGTGTGAAATACACACCTCCACAGTGGAGAAAATTAAAAAATTAGAGATGCAAAGATTTATCAGATCTTCTTGTCCATCCCACTAGTTAGTGCTGGACTGACCATTCTCCAGGGCTTTGTTTAATCTAGTTTGATATTACTCAAGGGATGAGGCTTCTGTCATTTCCCTAGGAAGGCTACTTCAGAGCCCAGAAAATCTTGTTATTAGGAAATGGTGCCTAATATTCAGCCTAAATTTTCTTTTGCTCATATACATCCTGTTATGCCTACCTATACCTCGTCTGACCACCCAAAACCATTCCTGTACCTTCTCAGTGTCCATATTTAAAACACTGAAGATGGTTATCTCTCTGTTTAGGCTCAAAGGCACAATGTGGTTCAAAGGCACAACCCTCTACTGGGGAGCTTACAGATGGGTCACATTGCAGTGGAACAGAGCCCCACATGCAATTCCTCATGGGGTTCCTGGGGAACAGCAGTAGCTCCACCATCATGTATGTAAAGAGATAGGATGTGTGTACACAATCAACCCATCTGGCCGGTGGCGATTAAGATGATAGTGCCCCTCTTTTCCTTCTCCTCTTCCTTGCTCCCTTTGATGAGGCTGGTACCACCTGTACTGCCATGGGTCAGTTTCTCTGTGCCTCAACCACATGCTGGCTAGATCTTCTGTTTGAAAGCTCCTTGTGCCCTCTCCCCCTCTTTCACACCTGTGTAGGGCCAGATGTGTTCTGGCTATTGGTCACCATTTAGCTAAGCTATCCACACTGACTTTAATTATTTTCCCTATTCCTTGTAGGTAGCAATAGGAACCTCAAAACATTTAGAGAGTGGGTTAATTTGGAGAAGCTTATCCAATTATCTGAAACTTCTGCAGACTAATCCCACCAAAATGAATGACCCCATCATTCCCTACACAACCCCACTTTCTGGTTCCCTGACACACGGTCACCTCTGTTCTCCCAAGATAAACAGGTAGAAAAAATGTGAGTGTAGAACAGAAAGAGAGTGAAGGTGGAGGTTTAGCTTTGAGGTAGGGATGATTCATATTCTTTCAGTCCTCATTTCCTCATTCATTGCATATCAGTCTCCCCATCTCCTTAATCATTTTAGTCAATCTCCTCTGAATTCCTTCTAACTGGCCACCAGTGTGTAATCCTCATGCTTTCTTTGCCTTCATTCATTCATCTTGCTAGGCCCAGGTCTCGCAGAACATCAGCTATGTACCATCTCACACTGCTTACATGTCCCTGTAATGCTCAGGTAGAGTGCAAAGAGAAGTAAGACTTGAGTGGAATCACTAACTCTGAATTCCCTGGCTTCTGCTGGGTGTAAATCAGTCCCCTAATGTTACTTTAATGTAGCTCTTGGTGTGTTAATATGATATATTCCAGCTATTACATTTTAACATGCATAGCAGGATTTTTATGGGAGAGGGTTACTGCACAAGGTCTGAGGCATTTTAAGACACCTGCTTTGGCAATTCAAGAAACATTCCCTAGAAAGCACTGAAGTACAGTCATGATAAGCTATGACAAATATGTTGCTTTACTTCCTGATCTCCCTCTGCTAAGTAAGAGGTTTCACAGAGTATTATACTTGCATGAGAACTGGAGATCCTCCTGTTACTGAGACAGTCAAATATAATCAAGAATTCAAGCAAAAAGGAAAACTCTTAGTAGATTTCAAGAGGGTGGATAAGAAATATCATCTACATCAGCATGTGACCAAACCATGTCCTCTTAAATTTCTGCGACAAACACACTAAACAACAATGTTAACAATTATCGCCTAAGCATGGCACTTCTTAGCTGCTTCAGATCAGGGTTTAGGGTTTGGCATTTCAGTCAGTTATAATTAATGTGCAGAATTTTAAATACAAAATGAAAATGTTAACAATAATAAAGGAAAGCTAAATAAACCTTCCTTGATTCTCACCCATCCTCTCCTCACACTAACATCTCTAAGAGTATCTGATCCCTGTGCTCCTGGTTCAGTTGAAAGAATATAAGCCTTGTTTCTGTGCATTACAAACAGTGACACATGAATCTGGAAATGTTCAGAGTTTCAATGTGTATTTCAAAAAATGTGGATGCTTATCCTGTGTGTCCATGGTTACTGGGAGAGTCTTAAATCAGGGCACCGAGACACAGTAGTGAGGTCCATAAGCAATAAGTTTTATTGTTTGTGTATACACTGTGTCAGTATTCACATGATGTAGGTAAAATTCCCCAAGTCCTACCTCATCACATATGGGGGTTCCATATAAAAAGTAGGATTGATCATGTCATAGGGGACATCTCAGAGGGGTATTTGTGAGCTGCTGGTCAGAAAACTGAAGGATATGTCTGTCTGCAGGCCACTGCCGAATTGCCGCCAAAGAATGAAGCACCGTGGAAGAGCTGCTGCCGAAGTGCTGCCAATTGCGGCTTTATTTATTTTATTTTTTTCCACTTCACTGCTTGGGGTGGCAAAAAAGCTGGAGCTGGCCATGCATGTAGCAGCTCCACCTGCACAGCAGTATTTCCCAGGTTACCTGTTTATGGATAATGACCCCCTTAGTCTTTAAGGTTCTCTCTAGGCTCACTCTGTGCAAGATTTCCACTTGTCCACCCCTCGTGTGCATGTTTGATAAAGGTGTGCTCCTTTGGCTTTTGCCAACTTTTACCCAAGGCATGAGCTTTGTATTGTTGCTGGATTACCTGGTCCACACTGTATTCTTCTTTCTCAGTGCATTTTGGAGCAGTGTCTCTGTGATTTCATTTTTCCATGCACTGAGTGATGTTAAAGCCTGTTAATTTTCCCCCCGTCATTTCCTTTTTCAATAATTTATCTCTGTCTCTTCCCCATCCGTTCCTGCTCCTCCTATTCTCTTTCTCCCCTCAACTGGAACAACAAATAAGTTTAATTAAAGTTCACCATAGGAAAGGTAGGAACATAGACAGTGCCATACTGGATCAACTGTGCAGACACCTGTGTCATTTAAAAAGTGGAAGTGAACAGGACAAAACACACTACAAGCTACAATAAAGGAAACAATTTTGCAGCAGCCAAGGATACAGACTATATGACTTAACAGATCTTTTCCATCTCTAATTTTGTAGACCATTTAGCCTCCATGGATGGGGGACAGAGGCCCCAGGAGACTGCATGAGGGTCACATTGTAGTTATTCCTTTCAATGTTCCCCTCAGGGGAGGAGGATTTTTTGGGAGCCATGAGGGATCCTTGGAGCTTTAATCTCATGGACTCTGTGCTGTTCTATGGCTCACCCTCCCATCCCCTTTTACTAACTGCATAGTTCCCATGGGAGCTGTGGCCACTCCTGCCATATCTGCACCTTAACGCACCACCCAGCAGCATGTACTCTTGATGGTTTTCACAGTGGCATTTTAATCCATTCATAGGACAGAATGCAATCCAAAGTACCTCACCTTCACCTTAGTCCCCCTCCCTCTACTCTCCCACCATAATACAATCTGATCCCTCCATGAAGCAGCATGATTCCCTGCCGTGTGGAAATGCTGTGGAAGATCCTTTGAGGGCCCCTGTGGAGGAGGGGGAACATGCCATAGAGTCACTGCTCCTTCTGCTGCTCCTCTCGGGGGTTTTCTGAACAAGTAGCCATCTCTTTGCTCCTCTCTGCTACTCACAGTAGAGCAGAGCAAGGACTTGGTGATTTTATACTTGCACCAGCTGTGGTGCTGACATTTCCCTGGGACCTTTTGAAAACTGTCAGCCTGGCTGCATCATTTTAACACATGGAAAAGTTACCTCCCCTCCTCCCAGCTTCACTCTCCAGACCCTCTTTTTCCACCTCCAGAAGCCTTTCTGCACATAGCCTACTTTATCATGTAGCAACTGGCAAATGAGATTGCTAATTAGTTTATGCATTAATTACTTTTCCATCTGTGTTCCCGATTTGGGAAGCAGGAGTGGAAATGGAAGATAATTAAGACTAACGGAGGCCTGTGACCAGCTCCCTCATCTTTCTCTCTTTCTTTCTCTCTCTATTCCTGCCAGACGTTAATGCATCAGTGGAATGTGTCACTGTAATGTTCATAGACCCAATTTGTATAGCACTCTCTAGATTCTGCTGTGCCAATAAGCTACATTGCCAGACATCCAGCATTTAGAGGGTAGCTTAACTCTCCAGCAGCCCAACATGCTAGCAGTCTGATTCATTAGCAGTCTGACTCTTATCTCTTTGACTGTGGCAGTCAAAAGAGTGAACCTAGCTGTGTAGGATGTGCTGAGCCTCAGAAAGTAAATACTTTAAAGTGCTGTGCCCATCTTTATTACAATTGCAAGGATGCAATTTTGCAGTCCTATATTGAGTCAAGTGCTGATTGACTCCAATGGCAGTTTTCCTTGATGAAGAATGGCAACATTTAAACAATGTTACAGGCATCTCTGGAAAATACACAATTCCGTGGGGCAGCTTATAAGCTTGTAACTTACAGGGTGCTATGCTGAAATCAGTGGGAAGCAGGTATCTAGGCAATTTTCAGAAACCCATTAGGTGCCTATCTACATCTCTAAACCCCTAAATACCTTTAAAAACCTGGCCCATATGAGCCTAAGTCTCATTGAAAGTCAATGGGAGTTAGGCATCTAACTCACTTAAGATGTTTTTGAAAATCCCACTGTGCCTATTATTATCTTCATATGCCTAAATACCTTTGTAAATCTGGCCTCTAGACCCTTTTTACAAATATTACCTTATGTGTCTAAGGCCCAAATCCTCAAAGGTAATTAGGTGCCTAACTCCTGTTGAAATCAATGGGACCTGGGTACCTAAATATATTTGAGGATCTGGGTCTGTTAGCTTTGAAAAATGAGCTATAGGTTCTAAGGCATTTTTGAAATTTTTGTCCCAAACGTTCTATAGAATGTGCCAACCAACATACATATTCCATGTCTAGTAGTTCACTAGTAGCCTTCACCTGACTCTAAAGGCTCAGGTGACTCCCACCTGAATCTTCCCCAAGTTGCCTTTAAAACTCTTTTTAATGTACTGTTCACCAGCTGGGGAAGGTGGAACTCAAGCTTTATGCTTCTCCCATGGGTACTAAAACTGGTCTTGAGCCTGTTTCTGTGCTTAACACTAATCTAATTCAAGGTATGTAAAATGACACGAGAGTGAGCTGTTGTTTTTTAAAAATCAGTTCTTCCCTTACAGACAGACTGCCAGTCGCTGCTGGATTGAACAGTGTAAAGACATCCCTATGCGAAACCTGCCACTCTGAGTTGGAATCTTTTACTGAGAGGTGGGGAATCTCTCCATTTCACTTTTGGCAGAATTACTCTATGAAATAGCACATCAACGAAAGGCGGAAGCCGAGGGTTCTAGAGAAGAAAGTGTGCTGCCCCTCAAATGCTGTGAATGACAGCTTAATTTCAGTCACTTTCACTGGGTGCCCCAAAACACTTGAAGGAAGCAATAGTTTTAGGAAGTTAAACCCAGTCACAAAGTTTTGCCATTTTATATTCCAGGAGAATAAGACACCTTTGCTCACTGATTTGTATTTCAAAACACAAAAGATATGTGCTAAGTCTACTAACACTGTCAGTCTCAAAGGTAATGTAAATATATACATATGGCACGGAGGAGGCTTTTTTTTTTAATAATTTGATTTTTACAGGGTAAGCAAACTGCAGGAAAACGTGTTTTTTTTTTTAAGTGTGTGTGTGTGTGTGTGTGTGTGTGTGTGTGTGTGTGTGTGTGTGATTTTAGCTGTTTTAATCCCTGCCTGGAACTGAGGAGTGCACATCACAAAAAGTTCTAAGATGGCAATAATTAAATATTCTTTATTCTTAAGGGCCAAAAATATGGTAATACAAATGATTACCCAGGTCCACCAAACCTGGGTGTATCTTTATTGATAACCATGGAGCTATGCAGCCTAACATGCACAGTAAGTCATGTAGATCTACAGATTTGGAGAGGATTAATCTTTTTTTTTTTTTTTTTTTGGCTGTAGGGATGGGATTTTCTTTTGGCTGTTGCATCCATTACTTAGCCAGCCAGAAGAAGGACGATCTAGAGTTTGGGGTGCTAGCCTGGGACTTTGGGGACCCAGATTCTATTTCCCTACTCTACCACAGTCTTCCTGTATGACCGTAGGCACTTCCTGTCTGTTCCTCAATTTCCCATCTGTAGAAAGGTGATAATAGAACTTATCTACTGTTGCAACAATAAATCTGATGTCCAGAAAATAATTTGCCATCACATCACTTTTTGAGATGAGTGAAACAATATGAAATGAAACCTGTCTGAAATAACCACCTGAGGGATCAACAAAAATCAGTCTCTTTTAGCAGAGATGGGTGGGTCTACTGAATTCTAAACAAAATTGTACATATGAGAATGCTTTAAAATGTTTTCTGAAGACAGGACTGTCTAGCGGAGAGGAAACAGGCAGCACATTTAACTTGCTGTTTCTCTCTCTCCCCGCCCCCTCCGTCTCTCTAGATATGTATCTTTTTCGTGCTTGTTTGTTTTGTCTGCTATTCTTTCAGCTCTCTCCTGGATCTTGATATGAGGTACACAAGATTCAATGAGCCTAGTCTACCCCGATGTAGCTTCAGTGAAATGAGTGGGGTAACACCAGAGGTGGATTTGCCTAATTTGTAAAATGGAAATGAATAAATACATAATTATGTAAGTATTAATAATTATTAATAATATTTATTATTTGCATTGTTGTAGCATCAAATCATGAACCAGGACCCTATTTAGTTTGCTAGGTGCTGTATTAACAAATACGCTCCTATAGATTTCTTCAAATATGATTGTCACCAAAGCTTTACAATATTAGGTATTTAGAATATATGTCTGTCCACTATCCCATTACAATTCACCTGAGATACACTGAGTCACACAAAATGATATCCTGATTGAGGTGAGGTGCTTACAACCCAGTGTTTCCCCTCAGCCAAAGCCCCTTCAGGGCAAGGATTGTCTCTTTTATGCTGAATCTTCTCCCCCATATTAATTACCTTTTCCAAGTTTTCCACTCACTGTTCCAGGTAATATATTAAATTGTATTTTGGCAGATGGCAATTGCAAAATGAAAGTTGATCCTTTTTCATTAGAAAAAAATGCCTTAATACTCTTTTGGTGCTTCCAAACCAAGGGCTGAAACGTTTGGGCCATTAACATCAATGGGAGAATTTCCATTGCCTTCATTGTACTTTGGATCAGCGTCATAGTCCTTTCTTCTTTGACAGCACAGCTAGGTGCATTGGCAGCTTATTATTTTTATTGTCTAATGATTGTCACAAAACCAGAAAATCAACTGCGCTTTGATCCCTGTTCACAATTTGAGGTGTTTTGTTTCATAGAGACAGTACTTGGTCATGCTGTGAAAGCAGAGGACTGGACTCAATGACCTTTCAAGGTCCCTTCCAGTTCTATGAGATAGGTATATCTCCATATATATATATATATATATAAAGTTTTCTATAAGTAAATGATTATTAGACATGATTTTTCTTTTAAATAGTATTTCATATTAACTTATGTGTGATTATAATTCTTAAAACATGCCTCTGTTTGCAACTTTGCATAAATAAATATTAATAATAAAAGTGTCCTCAACTCAAAACCTCTCCAAAACCAATGTTTTCTGCATAGAAATGATGCCTTGAATATGTCAGGGGTTTAGGATGTGCCAGATGTTTACTGATGTGTCTCATGTCTCCCACATTGATCTACCCCATATCAGTCTGTATGAAACTATCATATTCTTCATTATTTTGCAATACAAAAATATTTGTTGGATACATAATGACACAGGGAGGGTTTTATTTTCTTGGGGAAAATATCATTTCTTTTAGAAAGAAAGAAAGAAAGAAAGAAAGAAAGAAAGAAATTAAAAAAAATATTTTGTCATAACAAGAAAAGTTGTTGCTAACTGGATTGATTTAATAAAAATACATACATAAATAAAAAGGATGCTCCTTCTGAACAATACTCGGTTACCAGAATTGCATGTGTGAGTGGGTGACATATATCTGCTGCTCTGTGGGAATCTGTAATTCTAGACTCCTTTGCCCCGATAATGAATGTAAATGAAATGAAATATCCTTGAAGTAGTTATAAGGGATTGTTTAATGTGACACCATGCAAGGCAAAGCCAGGGCTCCCTCAATAACATTCAATTAATATCTGTAAATGGAATGTAGCTTTTGTGGCCTGTGATGGCATGAGAGTATTTAATGCTTCTTGTGTGATATAAGTCATTGCACAATGCCATGGGGAAACTGATGAGACAGCTGTTTGTGGATGGCATCGTCTAAATGATCTACAAGTAGCTGCTATGAAAGGGTCTAAAAGTTTTATAACCAATGATATGTGGGGAAAAACATTATCAGTCTAGGATTCACGCTGAAATCACATCCTTTGCAAAGCATTATGTAACAAAAAGTATAAACATTAAGAAGTGCAGTATTTCAATAAAGCAGTAGTAAAGACATTTCTAACTGCACTATAAAACTCAATATTTTATTTTATAACAGATCACTTACTGCTTCTTAGTTTTTATTACAAAACATAAGGGACATAAGAGTCTTTGGACTTGTAAGGATTAGGTTTTTAGTGGTAAATGTTGGTAAACATCAATTTCACCATACACGCACAAACCGATGAAAAAATATTTCAATTGATAATAATCAAAATTTACAGAGAAGTAAAATAAGAAAAATGCTGCTTGAGAACTTCTTAAAGTTTAACTTAAGGATATTTACTCTGCATATTTTAACATGTGATGTTGACAATTTTTGGTTTAATGGTTATAAAGCTGTAACTTTTTGAATCTCAACATCTCCTATCATTAAATAATTATTTTCTGACCCACTATGGTCTGATCCCCCATAATTTTTCCTACAACTGTGAAAATTTAAATAGATAAAAATAGAAAATAAATGTTTAAAAATAAACTTTGATAATATCCCTCAATATTATAAAGAATAAAAATTGAATGCTGCCAAGCTTAACTAGGGAAAGCTTTAGGTACACCTGACTGCTTTCTAGTGCTTAAAAAGTTTGCTGGGCATAGGCAAGGAAAATGATAAGAAAGTTGAGAGCTTTAACCAGCAATCTCATTTCTCAACATTGATTTAAGTGCCTACACTTATCACGGTTGGAATTTCCAGCCAGCATTATTTCTTAACCCTTCTGCTGCTGGTTGTCTGCCACACTTTGGCTGTGCTGCCAGCATCCATTAACATTTTGCTTAAGGCAATAGTATGTTATGACTGCCACTCAGTAGGCAGTGCAAATACCTGGATATATATTTTTCAGGAAGTACATCAGGGCATGTACATTCAGCATCAGGTTCAGCATCATGAGAAGGAATATTCTTCCTGGTACTGTCACCAGCATGGTTTGTATGTTCTATCTCTGTGTATCTGATACTTTCAGCAGAATACCAGAACATTATATTTTTCATTAATATATCCGGCATGTTTCACAGCACAGCAGTTGTGTTCTACATGGAAGCACCTGTTTTGTTCCAGCAGTATCTAATCAATAGCTTAATAACATGGTGCATATATTCTATTTGTACAGAGCCATAACTTTCAGCATTACGACATCTGTTCTTTCTGGGTAAACCTGGAGCTTTTGGCAGCATAGCAGATACATTCTATCTGGATGAAGACAGAACATTTGGCAGTGGTCAAGTGGTTATGCTCACCCTTCATTGTAAACTTAGGGCTTGATCCAAGCCCTTTGCTGGGAGTTTGCTGGGAACAGAATTGTGCCTTGAAATGCATGCTTGAAAAAGTATGTTTGCTAGAGATCATGGAAAGATCAAATAGTTCAATGTAACTCTGTATTATTAAAAAAAGTTTGATTATATCAGATAAAGTTTCAGTTGATTGCTGACTATTAATTTCTTCCATGGACTGGGGGGAGCTTAAGGGAAAAGTGAGAGGAGGAATATTCATAGCTATCTTTCAACAAGTTATGGTTCTACTCAGTTTTAGAACAGCAGAAATTTAAAAGATTCTGTTGAATAATATTTTCCCCTGTGTGTGAAATCCTGTTACCAGTTATAAGCCAAAGTATATTTTGAACTGCTCGCAAATATATGGGAAACATTCTAAAAATGTTAACAACTCAAGTTAACAGCCAGGCAACAAGAGATGCTTCTTCTTAAATTATCATAATTTATGACGTGGAAGGTATAGTTTACTAGCTGCTATCACTGAGATTTACCTTCTGAATGTTGAGAATTTAAAGACTTTCATAATGATTATATGATTTAGCTATTTTTTTTTAAACTGAACAAACATGGATCTCAGGCAAATGTAATAAGCATTTTTAAGATTTCCCTGTCCTTTTATTGTGCAAATGTCCCTCATTTTGTGTCTTGTCCCACATTTGGATCCTGGCATATTGAGAGGTACGTAAGGTAGAATTAAGAAGCATTAGACTTTGCCATATAAGGTATCAAACATTGCTTGTGATTCCTTATTTCAGACAAGACATAAAATTGAGGTCTTGACCATTTGTTGTGAAAGCTCTTCTGGCATTTTTCTGGAGAGCATGAATGTTAACAGTAGTGTCCTGAAGAAATCTGAATGAGCTAATAAATATATTTTCTACCCCCCTGCCTTCCCCATCCTCCGGATATGCCCTGTATCTTGAATAGGATGTGTATTCTTCTTTGCTTTCTGACCTCCAGAGGCATCTTTCTAAGCCAAAAGTCATATTTCACCACATGTGAAGGGGCTGCAGTTCAGAAGAGGGTGAAATGGTTCCTCTGTGTGCCTGTCAACTGTGCCACATGTAAGATGGGGAATGTTTCCCTGTGAAACTGTCCCCCTCTTCCTGGGACACCACAGATGTTCTAGTGCAGGTTCTCTGAACAATATGGACTCTGCTGGGTTTATCAAAAGTTGGCTGGGGAGAAGCAGGAGGGGACTTTTCACTCTGTGTGACTTTAATGAGATTTTCTGTACCTCTGGTCCCCTCCCATGCACTTCAGCATGAGAGGGAGACGCCTTCTGCCCAACACAGCTGATAGACTCCGTGAGCTAGGTTTTCCAAAAAGCTCAATGGCTGATTTTCAAGTTCTAGGGCAAGTTTTTTAAAGAGATCATCTCTTATTTAAGCACATGAATAAAAAGCAGATATATTAAAAGTGCTCAGCTCCAGAAGCTCCCATTATAATACCCAGATTTACTATTGAAAATATGGTAATTTATTTAGGTGCTGAAATGTGAGGCACATTTGTTGGAAAACCCAGCTCTGCCTGTGGGTGCTGAGATATTTTTTAAAAATTGGTAAAATAGCTCATTGCCAACAACATTAGTCCCATTTTAATAGATTATTCTAAAAAAAACCCAACCCCAAATAGATATGGATTGAGATTTCTGACACCCCAAAGAGAAGGGGGGAGGTAGAAGGATTGGGTCTGGAGTTTTGATTCATCTCTTTATGAATATGGAACAGTGCAGAAATTCAGAAGCAGATCTATGTTCAGATAGAAGAACTCTGCTAAATACTGGTATAGGGGCCCGCGGATAAAAAAGGCAGGTCTTTGATGAGTCAGGTGAAGGGGAACTGGGGAGTAAATAAGAAATGTGGAGAGGGACTAAGTTTGTTAAATCAGGAAATTAAATAAAGGAAAGATCTAGGAGAGGAGAACACCTTATTCCATTTACTCTTCCATTAAGGAGCTACTTTCCCCCTTTCAATATGTCAAACGTGTCAGCCCAAAGCTTTTCTATAAAGAATACAATTCTGGCCTGGGTGGGTGTTTCTGGTCCAACTGCTAGTGAATTTATCAAGCTGCCTCTAATAGAAATGGAAGACACTGAGTATAAATGTAAGGCAAGGACTCCATTCTGAGGGGGATGCTTTAGGGAGCGAGTGGAGAGGAAATGTAGCAAGATCCTTGGAGAGAAGCAGTTTGAAGAGAGTGCTGTAAAGGGGATGTAAAAACAACACAGAGTCCTTGTGGCACCTTAGAGATTAACACATTTATTTGGGCATAAGATTTCGTGGGCTAAAACCCACTTCATCAGATTCATGGAGTGGAAATAAATTTGTTAGTCTGTAAGGTGCCACAAGGACTCTTCCTTGTTTTTGCTGATATAGACTAAAATGGCTACCACTCTGAAGCAAAGGGGATGGCAACACTGAATATCCCACTGGGGATAGCACCATCTTTCCATTGCTGTCTATCCGTTCCCTGTCACTGAGAGTCAGAATGATGAAGGGGAGGCACAGTCAATACCCAGAGGAACTTGTTATTCTTGTAATAATCATGTAATTTGTTTCCACAAGTCTAACAGTGCACAGGCATCCACAGTCCATACACACAGAGAGGGGAAACAGAGAGTGAGATTGGAGCCCATCAGCAAAGCCCATCAGACCCCACAGTCACAATGCAGTGAGTGTGTTTTGTTCTCACACAACAGGGGGAAGTTCAAATGGGATTTTTCTGTTTCTATCTCTTGCATTATTTAGTCGGTAAGTTCTTTGAGGGCAAGGTCATCTAGGGGTTGCATTGTAAAAGCGCAGAGCACATTCAGGGCTCTATCGACCATGAGTTACACTAACATCCCTCTCCTGCATCCCTGCTTTCTGCACAAGGAAAAGACAACAAACCTCTCCCTTCCTCCATTCCTACTGAATTCCTTCAATTCTACGCTATAAATAGAACAGGAAGATCTGCAGTGCCCTCACCATCTTCATAGTACTTACTGCAATGATCTAAATCAAATCTAATGCTTCAGGGCTTTAGCTCATCATCTCTAGGGATCAGGAAGATGTTTTCTCTCCTAATGCACAGTTGGCCAGATGCATTCCATTTTTGTTTGTTTTTTGCACCTTTGACGAAGAATCAGTTATTGGACACAGACAAACTGTGTTTCTAGTTGCTTACCTGGTGAAACTTGCTTACATGCTCAGGATCAAACTGAGTGTAAGATTGAGGGTCAGAAAGGAATTTTTCCCCAGATCAGATTGGCAGGGACCTGGGGGTGGGGGTTCACCTTCCTTTTCAGCACAAACCGTGGATCATCTGCTAGTATCATCTGGACACATAAACAACAAACAATTCCCTGCCCTTGCAGGGCCCTCAGATGTTAGTGGCCTGTTGGTCTCACCTGTTCTCTTCCTGTTTAAGCTGCTGATGATTCGCAAATGGCCAAGATAATTGGCTATGGTTTGATCAAATAATATCTATTTGGAAAGACACCAGATCAAGTTGTCTTTTATCTTTGGTTATTTGTAAATGGGACACAGGCAGGGTGAATGATTTACCCCAAGTCACTTAGAGAGAAAGTGGCAGAGTTGGGAACAGAACCCAAGAGTCCTGACTCTGAGATGCACTAGTCCAGGGGCCAACAATCTTCACACATGGCCCATCAGGCTAATCTGCTGGTGGGTCGCCAGACATTTTAGTTATGTTGACCACTGGCAGGGATGGCCCCCTCAGCCCCTGGTGGCCGAGAACGGTCAACATAAACAAAATGTCTCGTAGCCCGCCAGCAGAGTACCCTGATGGGCCGTGTGCGAAGATTGTTGGCCCCTTCACTAGTCCTTACATACAGCTGGGGCAGTATTGCCAGGAGAAGAGGATGTTCAGGACCCAGAGAGGAGAAGGAGAGAGAAGGACAATAGTTGTGGGAGTAGGAGAAAGAGAAGCCGCCCTACTTGGAGTAGGAGCAGTTAAGGAACTAATGGTTCCAATACCAGGCAGAAGACGGGGGAAAAAGCAGCACTATGGAAATGAATGGGCACAAAACACCAGAGAGGAAGTGTGTGTGTGTGTGTGGGTGGGTGAAAACTGAGATGTTGAAAGGTAAAGTCCTGCTGTGATCTGTGCCCTAAGGAGGGAGGGACAGACACCGATTATTAGGAATTTGGAAAACTCTGTGGCCATTCCCAATGGGGGAGAAATCCTGGGGCTCTCATCCCTCCCTATTTCTCTCAGGTGAAAGTGCTGGAGGCCTTTTCCTGACTGAGCCAGGAGGAAGGGGGAAGAGTTTCTACACAACTTAAGCCATGTCTATACTACAGGCACTATGGCAGCACAGCTCAGGCACTGCAGTATAGATGTTCCCTACAGTGACAAAAGGGTTTTACCATTGTTTTAGGAATTCCCTCTCCCCAATCAATGGTAGATAGGTCAACAGAAACTTTCTTCCATTGGCCTAACTGCATGGTTTCATGCAAATTTTCACAATCTTGAGCACCACAGTTATGTTGACCTAATTTTAAGTGCAGACCAGGCCTTAGAGATGTGTTGTTAGAAATATAGCAAATACCCATGGAAGCCCAAGGCAGACATATGCATCAGGCCCTGAATAGGTCCAGGGATAGGATCTCTGAGCTAGGGATGCAGATGGAGAGAGTGGATGAATGAATGGAGATAATGTATGTCCATCACCATGAGGGTAAGAAAGGATGCTTGGGACTCAAGGGCAGCTCCCAAAGGCCATTGGGAGAGCTCAGGTTACATCTATCCAAAAAGCTGCCCAGCTGGCAAAGCAGGACTTGGGCAGGAAACTCTTCCGGCTTGAAAGGACGGACCATTAGAAAATCAGTATGACAAGGGCAGATCCAGGCTCCCATTCCATTATTCAAACCATCTCAAGCACACTCCTGTGCACATGTACCAATGCTTATCAATCTTGTTATAATAATAACAATATACAAATAATGGAACTTCTTACTGCCCTGTAAATGAATCTTATGTTATGTGGGAAAGTGCTGTTCCATTTCTCATCTTGCTTCTCTAAACATAATCATAATTTATAAATGCCAAATCCTTAATCAGTCAAGCCATCATTGACTTTAATGGGAGTTTTAACTGAAGAAGGACTGCAGGAACTTGGCCCCTAGACAATTTTGAGAAAATTATATACGGGAAAAGCAGTAAAATAACTTTCAATTTCTTGAGCAAAATTAAAATCTGTCATTAATCCCCAAGACTTTAATACAGTGGAACTCCTACTTGCACATTCATATTGGCAAATGTAAAGTTCACTGATCTAGATAGAAAGGTACATTTTCTTTCATAGTCAAGCCTCTTTAGTTTTGAGAATTTCAGCCTTTTGCAACGGTTGAAAGTCTTGGGGTTCCAAAAGCTTTGTTCCATGTAATCTGCATCCAGTGTTTGAATACTTATTACTACAAGTCTTGGGCCTGATTTTGATATCATGCACATTTTACACCAGTTCAACAACACTGACTTCAGTAGAGTTTTATTTTTTCATTTCTGCTAATGTAACTCAGGTCCCCTTTCCTGAATAACCAGAACTTCCAGGCCCAAGATCATTTCTGATGTAAGTATTCAGTAGTTATTCAGGGACAAATCTGGATCCTTTAGAGGGCAAAACTGGTCTGAAAATCTCATAGGGCAGACGTTATTTCTTGCAAATTTTCCAGTACTTCATGTCACTTTTTAGGATGGAAATATTGTAGGACAAATCTTTCTCATGGCATTTCACCACTTCAGATTCCCGTTCTGGAACCCCAAAATGGAAGGACTAGTGGATAAGTTAAAAATCTGATTCCAGTTTTGTTTGAGTTTTGGGAAAATATGTTGTTTATTTAACTGATTTTGTACAAATCTGGTCTCACACATAAGTGAAAAAAAAACAGGAATATATACCTCCATATAAGAACATTAAAAAAAAAGTGTAACAGACAAATAGTTGGAATTGAGATGTGTTGGTTTATGAAATATTTGAATTGGCTCTAGGATGAGATTGAGATTTGATATAATGGAGAAAGTTCTGATCCATCTGATCCCCATGAGCAAATAGGAAACAAATACTGGCAGATGGCTAATATCCAAGGTGTTGTGCTTTCCATTTCCATGATTCTGACATTTGAGGTTATTCTAGGGGCCATATCCAGCTCTTTATTATGTAGGTGCACCAAAAATAATTTCAAACACTTGGTTATATGCTAATCTATATATTTACAGAAAGTAGTGGCCTGCCTACCCCATCCTTCCCAGAGCAGTAGTAAGGTGAGTCTCACTAGATGACCCTCCACCTACCCTAGCTATCCTGCCCTAAACTCACTGAGATCTATTCTGTGACTATTATTACTATCTCCTGAGAAACAACTCCCAAAACTACGGGCAGGATTTATCCCTAAAATAGCAATATATAGGCTATCCCCAAATGTGCTTTAAGTAGGAAGGATCTTGCCTTCTTCTCGGTACATTGAAAAAAAAAATTTGAGAGCATCGGCAGGTGGATGGAAAAGCAAGGTGCCCAGAAAGGAAAAGGTAAAATCGAGATGTGAGAGAAGGGAAGCTAAAAGAAGAAAAAGAGAAGAAAATGTCCATGGGATTTAGGATGCTCATGATAACACACCAAACTGCTGCTACATGAACTTCACTCCTGTGCAGTGCTGAAATTCAGCTGCCAAAACCAAGCATACTCTTTTTCCAAAATAGCATTAAATTTATTTCAACAACCTGTCCAAGCAATTCCATTTCATTATGAACTGATGAAAATCCATCACTACCCAATGATAGACGTGACACTTCCTTCGGTCTGATTTAAGTGCCCTGTATAGACAGCTATAGTAATCCTATTAAAAGTGAGCCACATCAGTAGGATTCCTCCCTCTATTAAGGTTAGTGCTAGACCACCAACCTTACAGCAAGGTACCAACACAAAATGAGAAATCACAGTGCACTTGTAACCTGTCCACAAGTGATTCAAATGAACAAAAAGCTTAGTTTCATCATTTCTCATCTTGTTGTATATTTATCTAGCACCTTGCCTCCTCAAATTCAGCACCTGCTTAAACAGGTGCAAATGACGACAGAACGCACATGGGTGGTAGGTGTAGTCTGTGGAATATAATCATCACTTCATTTAAGGCAAGAACCCTGAAAGGCCAACTTTGTCTCAGAAATGGGTAATAGGAAGAGCTGTTAGGAAACCTTCTAATGTAGAGGTGGAAGTAGTATGTCTTCCTTCCACAGAAGTTAATCCCCTCCTCAGGGAGCAATAGTCTTAGCTGGTGCGGAGAGATGACCAGTACACCCTCCCACACCAACTGTGATTAATCATAGAATTCAAGATCAGAAGGTTATATCATATCATTGACCCATTGTACTATTTACCAGTGTGGCACTTAATTGACCTATTGACTAAGCCCGTTATCCTATCATACCATCTCCTCCATAAACTTATCTAGCTTAATCTTAAAGTCATGGAGGTCCTTCACCCCCACTGTTTCCCTCGGTAGGCTGTTCCAGTATTGCACTCCCCTGATGGTTAGAAACCTTCGTCTAATTTCAAGCCTGAATTTCCTGACTGACAATTTATATCCGTTTGTCCTCGTGTCCACATTAGCACTGAGCTGAAATAATTCCTCTCCTTCCCTGGTATTTATCCCTCTGATATATTTAAAGAGTGCAATCATATCTCCTCTTATCCTTCTTTTGGTTAAGGAAAACAAACCGAGCTCCTCAAGTCTCCTTTCATACGACAGGCCTTCCATTCCTCGGATCATTCTAGTGGCCCTTCTTTGTACCCGTTCCAGTTTGAATTCATCCTTCTTAAACATGGGAGACCAAAACTGCACACAATACTCCAAATGAGGTCTCACCAACGCCTTATATAACGGGACTAGCACCTCCTTATCCCTACTAGAAATACCTCGCCTAATGCATCCCAAGACCGCATTAGCTTTTTTAACCACATCACATTGCCTACTCATAGTCATCCTACGATCAACCAGGACTCCTAGGTCCTTCTCCTCCTCCGTTACTTCCAACTGGTGCGCCCCAGCTTATAACTAAAATTCTTGTTAGTCATCCCTAAATGCATAACCTTACACTTCTCACTATTGAATTTCATCCTGTTACTAATACTCCAGTTTACAAGGTCATCCAAATCTCCCTGGAGGATATCCCGATCCTTTTCCAAATTGGCAATACCTCCCAACTTGGTGTCATCCGCAAACTTTATCAGCCCACTCCTACTCTTGGTTCCCAGGTCAGCAATAAATAGATTGAATAAAATTGGACCCAAAACCGAACCTTGAGGAACTCCACTGGTAACCCCCCTCCAACCTGACAGTTCCCCCTTCAATACGACCCTCTGCAGTCTCCCCTTTAACCAGCTCCTTATCCACCTCTGGATTTTCATTTCAATCCCCATCTTTTCCAATTTAACCAGTAATTCTTCATGCGGTACCGTATCAAACGCCTTACTGAAATCCAGATATATTAGATCCACCGCATTTCCCTTGTCTAAAAAATCTGTTACTTTCTCAAAGAAGGAGATCAGGTTGGTTTGGCACCTTTCGTAAATCCATGCTGTAATCTATCCCAGTTGCCATCGGCCTCATGCTCCAGAACCACTCTCTCTTTTAAGATTTTTTCTATGACTTTGCATACTACAGATGTTAAACTAACAGGCCTGTAGTTACCCGGGTCACTTTTTTTCCCCTTCTTGAATATAGGAACTACATTCGTTAATCTCCAGTCAAATGGTACAATCCCCAAATTTAGAGATTTATTAAAAATTATCGCTAACGGGCTAGCAATATCACTCGCCAATTCCCTTAATATTCTAGGATGAAGATTATCCGGGCCCCCCGATTTACTTCCGTTAAGCTGTTCAAGTTTGGCTTCTACCTCAGATACCGTAATGTCTACCCCCATATCTTCATTCCCATCGGTCCCTCTATCACTATTCCTTAGCCCTTCATTAGCCTCATTAAAGACCGAGGCAAAATATTCGTTCAGATATTGTGCCATTCCAAGATTATCCCAAATCTCCACTCCGTTTAAAGTTTTAAGCGGTCCCACTTCTTCTTTCTTGGTTTTCTTCCTATTTATATGGCTAAAAAACCGTTTGCTATTGGTTTTAATCCCCTTCGCTAGGTCCATCTCCACCCGTCGCTTTGCCTTTCTCACTGCTTCCCTACACCCTCTGACCTCAATAAGGTAGGTTTCTTTGCTGATCCCTCCCATTTTCCACTCCTGGTATGCTTTCTGTTTTTTCTTAATGACCCCTCTAAGACGCTTGCTCATCCAGCTCGGTCTAAAACTGCTACCTACAAGCCGTTTTCCCCTTCTCGGGATACATGCCTCTGATAACTCCTGCAACTTCAACCTGAAGTAACCCCAGGTGTCATCTGCCTTTAGATCCCTAAATATGTTAGTCCAGTCCACTTCCCTAATTAGTCGCCTTAATTTAGTAAAGTTAGCCCTTTTGAAATCGTAAACCCTAGTCTCAGATGCACTATTGATTATCCTCCCATTTATTTTGAAATGAATTAGCTCATGATCACTCGAGCCAAGGTTGTCCCCTACAACAATTTCCTCAACAAGGTCCTCGTTACTCACCAAAATCAAATCTAAAATGGCATCCCCCCTCGTCGGTTCAGCAACCACTTGATGAAGGACTTCATTAGCTATCACGTCTAGGAAAAGCTGAGCCCTATTATTATTACTAGCATTTGTTTCCCAATCTATATCCGGGAAGTTAAAGTCCCCCATGATCAAGCAATTCCTATTAGTATTTACCTCCTTAAAAACATTGAAGAGCTCTCTATCCGTCTCCAAGCTAGATCCCGGCGGTCTATAGCACACCCCAATCACTATCCCGGGTGAGGCTCTGGTAGTTTTCTTCCCCAATGTGACCATTGCCCAGACAGACTCTATATTATCCATTGCATTGCTAGTTATTTCATTACATTTCACCTCATTATTGATATACAATGCTACTCCCCCACCTTTACCTTTGCATCGGTCTTTCCTAAACAGCACATACCCTTCCATACCTGTACTCCAGTCATGGCTACCGTTCCACCATGTTTCGGTTATTCCTACGATATCTGGTTTCAATTCTCGGACCAGGAGCTCCAGTTCCTCCATTTTGTTACCTAAGCTTCTTGCATTGGTGAACAAACATCCTAATTTTTCCTGTTGGGCTCCTCTCACTCTTTTCACCCAACTCGGTAGGGACACAGTACTTCCAGTATGACTTGTAGATCTAGTATCCGTCCCCCCCCTCTTCCTTACACCTAACCGTCCCCCTCTGGCTATATCTGTTGTTATCTTGTTGTTCTCACTCCCAATGTATAAATTTGGCGTGGAGAGCACCAGGACCTCTCCCAACCGTCTCCCCCCAGTGTCTAGTTTAAAGCTCTTTTAATCAGATGAGCCAGCCTCCCTCCTAGAAGTCTACTTCCTTCCCTACTTAGGTGGAGCCCATCCCGTGAGAACAGTTGTCTGTCCCCAAAAGCCTCCCAGTGCCCATACATCCCAAAGCCCTCCTTGTAACACCACTCCCTCAGCCAACTATTAATCGTCACGATCCTGTCACCCCTTTGGCGCCCTTCCCTAGGGACAGGTAGGATCCCACTGAAGATCACCTGAGCCTCAATTTCCTTGAGCGTCTTACCCAACCTAGCATAGTCTCCCTTGATCCTTTCTAGCGAGAATCTAGCTGTGTCATTCGTTTCCACATGAAGGATGACCAAAGGGTTCTTACCTGCTCCTCTTAGGATCCTTTTCAAACTCAGGTCCACATCCCGTATTTTAGCGCCCGGTAGACAGCACACCCTTCTGTTCTCCGGATCGGCCCTGGTCACAGGCCTGTCCAACCTTCTCAGTATGGAATCCCCAATCACGTAGACCTGCCTTCGCCTGGGGACAGTGCGGTCCTCTAACCTATCCCCCGTTCCCCCTGGTTGCAAGCTCCTTCCATTCCTATCATCCCTTGTGGTTCCCCTTAAGCCATCCTGTATCCTCCCTGGGCCCAAACTTGGTGCTACCTCCATAGACTCCTCCCCTTTTTCTATGGGACTGGCCGCTCGTCTCTTTTTCCTTGGCCTCCCACCGTCAGCTACCATCTGCTTTACCCCTTCCTCATTCTCCAAACCTTCAAACCTGTTCCTTAGCTCAATTTCCCCCTCACTGGCTCTCCTTTTCCTTGGCCTGCTTCTCACGGTCACATGCTTCCACCGCCCATCTGCCTCATCTGGTGGTCCCCCCTCATTGGCCTCAGCCCCTGCTCCCCCCTGTGCCCCTGGGCGTTCCCCTTCAGTTACTGCTTGCCATTGCTCCATCAGCTGCTCGAACCCCCTTCTATTCTCTATCAGGGTTTCTACCTGCAGCTCTAGGCCCTGGATCTTCTCCTCCAGCAGCTCTATTAGGCGACACTTCATGCATACATAGTACTGTTCTGGGTCCCCCGCTAGGACCAGGTACATACCGCAGCTGCTGCATGCTCTCATCCTCGGTGTGTCCTCTGCTGCTTGGCTCATGGCTGCTGCTGTCTCGGCCTCGCTTGGCGTTCTTTCCTGGGGAGCACAGGGGACACAGTGCCGCCCCCTTCCACCTCCCCCTGCAAACTCCCACTCAAACTCCCCTGTTGGCAGCCCTGTTTGCTGCCTCCTGTGCCGCTGCTTAATCTGACTATATATTAGTGAAATATGTATAAAATGTAAAGTACTTTACCAGGGCCGCCCAGAGGATTCCGGGGGCCCGGGGTCTTCGGCGGCGGGGGGCCCTTCCGTTCCTGGACCCGCCACCGAAGTGCCCGGAAGACCCGCGGCAGGGACCCCCCGCCGCCGAATTACCGCCGAAGCCAGACCCGCCGCCGAAGCGCAGCCCTGTCTTCGGCGGTAATTCGGCGGAGGGGGGCCCCCGCCGCGGGTCTTTGGGGCACTTCGGCGGCGGGTCCCGGAACGGAAGGGCCACCCGCCGCCGAATTACCGCCGAAGACCAAGCTGAACTTCGGCGGCGGGTCCCACTCTGTCTTCGGCAGTAATTCGCCAGCGGGGGGGTCCTTCCGCCCCGGAGCGGAAGGACCCCCCCGCCGGCGAAGACCGGGAGCGGCAGAAGCTCCGGCGCCCGGCCCCGCAACAGTTTTCCGGGCCCCCCGGAGGGAGTGAGGGACCCCGCTCCAGGGGCCCCGAAAAACTCTGGTGGGGGCCCCTGTGGGGCTCGGGGCCTGGGGCAAATTGCCCCTCTTGCCCCCCACCCCCTGGGCGGCCCTGTACTTTACTATATTAAAAACCCTTGCAAATCTGTTTGTTGTTCTACCAACATGTGTCATGTGTTGATGAGTGAGCATAGATGTGCACATCACCATTGCAACATGCACTAATTTGCCATGTTGTAGGCCAGTGGCTCTCAAACTTTCCAGACTAGTGTACCCCTTTCAGGAGTCTGGTCTGTCTTGTGTATCTCAAGTTTCACCTCACTTAAAAACTATTTTCTATTTTTATGTCTGATTTTGTAAGCAAAGTGTCACAGCACACTATTACTGAAAAATTGCTTACTTTTTCATTTTTACCATATAATTATAAAATAATTCAATTGGAATATAAACAGTGCACTTACATTTCAGTGTATAGTATATAGAGCAGTATAAACAAGTCATTGTCTGGTATGAAATTTTGGTTTGTACTGTACTGATTTCGCTACTGCTTTTTCTGTAACCTGTTGTAGAACTAGGCAAATATCTAGATGAGTTGATATAGCCACAGAGGCATGCATACCCCTGGTTGAGAACCACTGTTGTAGGCAATCTCAATAGAGAGGAATGAATGGTCCTTGGAACCAATTGCTTTTCATGTTCTTCTCTCCTAAAGGTGGTTCCCTCCAGGTGAGGGTTGATACAATTTTTCAGGGAGCAATTGGAAAGTGTTATGGTGAAGGGAAGAAAGAACAGACAATTCCCATTGCCTATGCTGTATCTGATCTGAGGACAAACAGGAGATTCCATCCTTCAGAGCTGCCAGACACCATTCACCAACACTAAGTTGTTAAATACAATTAAAAGGAACCTAAAATGTACATAGCTTGTTATAATAAGGCACTAAATATTAGTTTTGGGTTCTTTCAATCTGTGTGAATGGTAGGAAAGTTTCATTGATCTCTGGGTTAAATGTTAGCTCATGGAAATCTGGAGACCGTGTTTAGATTTTGCTGGATAGAACTTAACCAGAATAGGAATGACAATACTAACCTCATTTGACATTTCTTGGCATGTGGAGAAGGCATATTTGCATATTTGTTCATTTAACTGACTTTCTGAAAATGAGAAACTGTTGTTCCTTTATATTTAATGTCATTCCCATATTTTTTGGTCTCTTACATTTAGCTGTGAATTTTTTCCCCTTTAAAATTTTATTGCAGTTGTGACATGTAAGATTCTAAGAGTTTTCTGGCAGTGTCCCAATTCAGCAAAGCATTTAAGCAAGTGCTTAAGTTGGTCCTTACACTGCAAAGCATATTAGTATATACTTACCTATAAGTGAGAGTTATTTACTTACGTGCTTTGATGAGTAGGGTTGTGCCACTGAATGAGGGGTAGAGAGAGAGAAAACATTGTGCTATTCCCTAGTTTTCCACAGTCGGGCTTAGCTAACTGACATTACTACACTACACTAGCCCAGGACAGAGATAAAACACTGAGGCTCCATCTCACTCTATCCAGCTCATTGGCTGTTACAGCTCCATCAGGAAATTAAAAAGGCCCTCAAACTATGCATATATTCTCTCCATTGTCTTAGACTTGCTTCTGTGTGTGGAATACACAAGAAAGGTGGGGTCATATAGTATAACTACAACATTTGGGGTTGAAAGTCCTCCGTTCTGGTTGCAAAAACTTTTGGATTTCTATATATGCTTTTCATGAGGCTATAAAAGAAAAATGTGGAGTTGAAACCTGTGGGATTTCAAAAAACTCTTCATCTGACATTTGAAGAGATAGTGCTTTGTGGGGTTTTTTCCCCCCAGCCAAGAAAAGGTAATACTATTATCCCAAGATTTTGTACAATATATTATCCTTTTGGCTAATATGGCACCATGATCATGCCTTCACTCCAATTCTGTATTTTTAAACTCCCTTGAAAAAGCAACTTGTGGATTACTTAGATTTAGGGCACAATTCATAAACCTTTAAAGAGTAGAAAATGGGTCACCAGCCATACCTTATATGATCCTCAGACATTTGCGTCAAAGTTGAACGTGCTTAGGCTCTCTTCAGTTGAGCTTTTTTTCACAAAAGATTAATGTTGCTCCTCCTAAATTCAGACCTGTAGATTCCCCAACTCCTGACCTAGCAACAGGCTTATTAGCACAGGGCCAGATTTAAAGTGGGAATGTAATCCCGAGAGAAAATATCCTTCTGCCAGGTTCTCTGTTTGAATCACAAATTTGTCTCAAACTGGAAATATTTGATTAAGCAAGAATAAAAAATCCTTTGTAGACTGTCACACTCATTTTGCAGGACTAGTTAACAAGATGTGTATCATTCATGTGGCTTTATTGATGGTTCATTGAGAACTGATTCTGTCATGGTGTATTGGAAGTCTTTTTATTCTCCCCTCCCTTCACCCACTCCCACAGTCTTTTGAATCTATGTGGTTATAGATTGCAGGAGATGAAAAGTAAACCAAATATCCTGCTGCCATTTCGTTTCCCTATGATGAAATTGGATCAGGAAAAACTAAACATTACCACCAAACTAGAGTTGGGTGAAATGTTATGGTCAAACTGTTGTTTGGCAAAAAAATTCAGATTTGGCAACACCAAACCATTTCTCAGGTTTTCAAACTATTTGTTTCTGACTACAAAAACTATATATAAAAACTATATTTTAATTTAAATGTTTTGTTTTGATATTTTCAAAATGAAACATTTTCAATTCTTCAATTTGAAATAATCTTTTATTTCAAAATGTCCTCTACTTCTATTTAAAAAAAAATCAGAACATTTAAGAATGGTTAAGACTGATATGAAGTGTTTCAATTGTGTCAAAACAAAACATTTCATTAAACCCAAGATGATTTTAACACCACTCAAAGAAATAAATATTTTTTTAATATATTGTAGTCCATCCTGAAGCTTTTTTTTCAAGTTTTTGAACTTGTGAATGAACCAAAAAAACTCAAAACTGTTGTTCACCCAGCTCTACATCAAATAAAACATGTGATTAATTATAATCTCTGCTACACTAGCTATAATAAAGTAGAGATTATTGGGCCAGTCCACCAAGCCCTAGGAAAATGAGTTTCTCACAAAGGAGTCCCAAAGGATGGGTCCAATTTTCATTACGTTTATAAACTGATCTCCAGAAGAAGTGGACAGATAACTGAAAAATCATATCTATGAAATAGTATTGTGCAATTGACTATCTGCAACGTAGTTCATGATGACATTATAGCTTACTTGTAAACAGTTTGTATTAGCCACTGTGTGACACAAATTACCAAAACAGAGAGACCACTGAGCTCAGATTTTGGAGGAAGTTCTCAGAGAATGAGCAATCTCACAAATGCCTCAGTATCAAGTCAAAAGAAAGAGGCTGGGTTTGTCTGACTAGGAACCAGGTGGTGATGAAAATATGAAAAAAAAAGAAGAAAAGGAAAACATCAAGATATAAAACAATCAGAAGAAGTGATTTGTTCTTGTCAATTAATGTATGTGTAACACCCAGAAAGATCTTCTCCTTTGAATTATATTGTTGTTATTATTTCTCAACTTGTATGTGCATCTATGTATCTCTCTGGTACGCAACAATCAATGAAGTGCCCAATGTGACAAAAATGGAAAATGTTAAAGTCCATTTCATTCCATAGATTTTGAAAAGAAAGGGGACTCCATTTATTCAAAATATCAATAAAAAATTTCATAAGATATTTTTGAAAAAATTCACTTTCAAAAGTTGTCATGTATTGTTTTTCCCCTTTCCCTTCCTTTTCTTCCTTTTTATTTTATTCCATTTTGACACTGAAAAGGAGAGTGATGAAAGGATAAAAGTGAGAGAACAATGAGGAAAAAAAGGAAAAGTGATAAACAACTTTTCTGATCCAACCCCACCACCAAAAAAACCAGATAAAAACAGTTGAAAAAAGGGGGAGGAAAAAGATTTTTTTTTCATTTCCCAATTTTATATAAAAAAGGAGAATTTTGAGAAAAAACATTTTTCACAAAACATCAATTTTGATAAAGGTGATATTTGAATGAAAACATTTTCCATTAAAAGCTTTGTTCTGCTCTAATGCTATTCATATTGCTCTGCAAAATGATGTTGAATGCCTGTGGTTTTGAAGGAGTGACTGAGTCTTATGGTTGAATGTGTAAGCATGGAGTTATACGTTTAAATTCAATGAGCCATTGAGGAAACCCCAGTTGGAGCCCTTAAAGCTCTGCTGGAGGTACATTGCCTTGACTAAAATAGTAGGAGCCATGCTAAATTTGTCTCAGCTGGAAAATGCACACTTGACATCCTGGTCGGATTTTCCCATAACAGATCATATCAATATTTCATCACGTTCAGTATCCCCCTAGCCCGGTATCTAGAGAAAAGCATAAAATATGGGCATGTACCTAGCTACTTTTCCTGTTTGTACATGGGAGGGGGGCTTACATCCTCAAGATCAGGTGATGTCCTAATGCCTGAGATTAGATTGCCTCTGTTATAGCATGTATAACAACAAACATTACTATTGCTCTCCAAAAAAATAATCATTTAAAAAATCCATCTACCGTACATTAATTTGTCACAGGTCAGACTGATATAAAAATTAAATGTTAAGAGATTTAAAATTTTTCACCATTATTTCCCTAGTGATTTTCCTTCTTCTCACAATGAGGCAGATTTCCAAAGGCATTTAAGCACTTAAAGATGCAGATAGGTGTGAAGTGTAATTTACAACCTAACCTGCTTAGATGCTTTTGCAAATCCCACTAGGTCCCTAGCTGCATCTTTAGGCACCTAAATCCTTTGGAAATCTGGCTCTTTTGTATTATTTTTTTCCACCAATGTCTAGTAGAAATGGCATTTTGTGGCTTATTAGAAACTCACTTTGAGAAACTAGGAGAGACAGCATAGCCAAGGAAGTGTTAAGGCAGAAAATAATTTCATTCCTTGAACCAATCCAAACCATTCAACATCTTGCGGCTGTGGCAGCAGCAATTTACCAAAATGTTAACGTTCAAAATGTGTGCTTAATTCCATTTAGATTTAGTTATAATTTATTTAACAATCAAATCTATCCCTGCCTAGAGATTTTCAATGAGGGCTGCATTAATCTCTTAATAAGGGATTAACAACTGTAGACAGAAGTAGTCATCAGAGCTAATTGTAAAATACTGGCCATCATATTAGTCAGCTTTAGTTGATGGGAATCCTGTCAATCAAACCAACCAGAAAATCTATCTACACTGTTTCCTACATGGAAAAAGAGCTGTTGAAAAAGCAAACAGAAAAGAAATGTTAGGGGAGGGAGAAGAGATTGCAATATTGATTTTAATTATGCTGTATAATTATCTATTGCTCTAATTGTTTACACAGATTGGATTTATAAGAAGCAAAGTTCCATAGTACAATCCAGTGCTAGCCTAGTAGTTAACTTCATTACTCTTAGTCTGAAATGTGTGGTGCTTTTAGCCAGCTAGATAGCTTCAGGTATACAAGCTCGAGATGCTTCAATATAGCCCACTAACAGATAGGAGTCAAATTCTTCCCTCACAATGGTGCAGCTCTATTGAAGCTGATTTCAGTGTGGCTGAGTTGCTGTCAGTGACAGCAGAATTTGGTCCACAGACTTGAATAAGCTCTCAGGCTTCCTTCTCTATCTAGCTATAGAGCTATTCTCTCGCTCGCTCACTTTGTTAGTTGTCTGCCTGATTTTGCAAGGAAGGCTGCAGATCTCTTTAAAGACCAGATAAAAGAGTGAAACAATGAAATTCTCAGGAGATCAGTATGCTGCAGCTATCATATCCTGTGAATGACAGTTAAGCAATGCTTGTGGTATTTTGGGACAAATGTTCAAAAAGATCTTGATTTGGCCTTCCTTAATTTGTTTGTATGCGCGAACACACGTGCGCGTGCAAGCACACACACACACACACACACAGTGGGATTTGATGAACGAGTAAGACCTTTGGCTCTGACAGGATTGTTTTTCCATAGCCATACAGAGCTATACTCATACTGTTTCTGATGCCCCATCTCCCCTCAAAGGTTTACATCGAGTCCTTCTTTTCCAGGGCATGTACAGCTGCTTATAAACAGAGTTAGCTACCATCCAAAACACTTTGCCAAATCACTGCCATCGGCCAATGGCAGAGAATGAAGGGAGTTACACATTTCAAATTAATACGGCCCAATGATTTATGTGTTAATAAAAGCAGCATTTGGTGGAGATTATGACCATGTCCCCAAGCCATTCAGACCATTGCTGCAATATTTCCTAGGTCACAGCCTCTGAGGATTACTCATACCTTATAGAACAAAACAACAGCTGTGCGACACATTCTCCCTCCTTTTCACTCAGATATTGTGGGTGGTTTTGTCCTCACTACACACCCACAAACACAGGCCATCCTGGCTGACTGGTTTTCTATTGGGTGCCTGTCATAATTTATAAAGCATAATCCACAGAGCGATCAGAACAAAGGGACACCCAGGAACTAGGGGAGAACTCTGCTAAGTACAAATATGTCATGGGGTCTCACCCAGACCACAGCCCAGTAACAACAGTAGTGTGGGAATGTGACTCCACTGACTTTTGCTGCATTTTCTCCTCATTTACATTGGTGTAAGTGAAAACAGAGTCAGGACCTAGATAGCTCAGTGTCCACAAATGCAGACACAATTCAGTAAGTAATGACATCAGGAGACTGGACCAATGCACAACTGGCCCAGGATGGGGAATGCAAAGGCCACCCTTTGCCACCTGACCCTGAGCTGCTGTGTGTACTCCTCAGCCATAGTGTAGGATGTGGGCCACAATTCTCACCTCAATGAGCTTACAGTCTAATTATGGATGTAATACAAGGAGGGGGAGGGGCAGGGAAGGTTACAAACAACAGGAAGGGGATGGGCTGAGGAAGGACAAGGTTTGTAAAGAGAAAAATAACATTCTTCATATCAGGCCTGAACCAGTGTTGAAGTCAGTGGAGATGAGGGTGCTCAGCATCTTGCAAGAGGCATTCAGCATATTGTACAAATTGGGCCCTTCCTCTCCTAAATGATTGTATAGCACTGCTGTACACCGTTAAAGAGCTGGCACATTCCACCCCAGAGGTGGCTGCATGTCACTTATGAGTGAAGTGTTCAGACATAATTTTCTGTGTTTGTTAAAAAGTATGTCAAGATTGAAGGTGCTATTTATAAACGTGTGACAATTATGAGTAGATTTTATAAGTGATACTAAACAGAGGAAGAAGAGTAAAAAAGAGATGGTGTGAGCCTGAACAAAATGATCACACTTGAAATATGTATTTCTTTTTGCTCTGGAGAGTTCTCCAGGTTAATCTTTCTCCTAGCTGGCCAACTTGGAGAGCATTAAATAGGGTAAGAGAGATTGCTCACCTGGATGAGTTTATTCCCCCCCCTCCCCCGGTGTCACAGCTTTCTTAAAAAGTTGACTTCTCTAACAAAATTCACCTCCCCCACACCCCCCAAAGATTCAGATACTGACCTTTATTGGTTCAGGTGTCCTTAGTTCTCAGGCCCAATTTTCTATTAAACAATTAGTCCTTTTAAGAACCCTGCACCTTGTTACAGTTACACTGTGGTTCTTTTACATAATTTACCCCCTCTCCACTCCAGATCAAGTTAATCCTGCTTTAAGATCTCCTGTAATCAGCTTCCCCAGGCACACATCTTACTCAAACAACCTGAGCCACTAGAAACAAGACTAAGAGGAGCAGGTTCTGTTTTGGATCTGGCAGTAGGACAAAAACACACAAAAATTGTTTGCATGGTGATGCCACATGACAAAGAACCTCCCTTCTGACTAGCCAACATGTTTCTGGATCTCTGCAGACAGCCAAGATTGGCTAAATGTTCAACAATGAGCTTATTCATTAGATGGAAGGGAAAAAAATAACCACACCACAAACAACTATGTTCCACACGTAGCACTGCAGCTGATAAAACAGATATTTCACAGGGGGAAGGCAGGGACTGGCTGAAAAGACTGACATATTTGTGTTTGTGTCATGGGGCTGTTAACTCTCTTCTTTTCCCAGTGGAGAACACTTTAAAGTGGCTGATATGTAGCACAGGTATAGTTCACAGGAGCAGGAGATGTGTCATCAGCAATTAGGCATTGTCAATCACCAAGTTTTGATGCTTCTGATTGCCTCTGTTACAACTGAATGAGGACTCTCCCATCTGCTTCCACAGCTACATCTGGATTTGTGGTTTCCTTTTTTTTTTTGTTTTTGTTTTTGGTGGCCATTCCCTTCTCAGTGTAGGAAAAGATGACCCTTCATTTTAAAATAGAAATTAGATAATCCAGGATTCAATTTCTGTTGAAGTTCAGATCCTGATCCAAAATCTATACCCATGGATACAAACCTAACTTTGGATCTCTTCTCTGGGGATTAGATCCAGGTTTTGGAAAGATTAGATTTTTTATTAGTAAATGTCAATTTCACTGTTCACACACAAACCAATGAAAAAAATATTTCTGTCAATACGCAACATTTACAGAAAGGCAAAGTGAGAACATGCTGATAGAGAACTTTTTAGATTTTGATTTGAGAATACTTACTCTGCATATTTTGAATTGTGATGTTGACAATTTGTGTTTTAATGCTTATAAAGCTTTAACTTTTTGAATCTCAGTGTCTATAGTCATTAAATAATTATTGTCTAATTCCCTTTCCCAGAATTTCTCACAACTGTGAAAATTTGAATAGATAAAAAAAATGCTTAAAATAAACATTAATAATATAAAAAACATCAAAACATCAAAAATATATTAAAAAATAAAAATTGAATTCCATCAAGCTATATTTTAACTATACATAAAAATGTGCACATATGTTTTCAGTGTTGCCTTTTCTGTCACAGAGGTATGACTATTTTGTCCCAAATTTTCATTTTGTTTCTTCTAGGAAATGTGGCAAAGCTGCTGATCCTTCATCCTTTAGATCTGTTGTTTGTCTTTAACCATTTTACAATCTGTCCTTGGAAACTGCAGCTGCAGATGGAAATTCGTTGGGGCAAATACCGCATTGAATATCTTCTGCCACAGCGTTCATCTCCATGAAGTGATTTCTAAATTCTGCCACTGCCACAACTTCTGTCCAATGTAAGGAAGACAAATTTCTGCATGTGAAATAAAGGCTTAAATGTAAAATATGCTATTAAAACCTGGATGATCTATTTGAACTTGCTGATTTAAACACCTATACAGACCAAAAGGTCTGGTATAGAAATTTTACAAATTTCAAATTTTGGGCTGCATAGTCTCTCTGTACTGGTTCACTCATCCATACTAATTCCTTTTGTCATTTGTGCCAAGTAATAGCTATCCCTGCCATTTCCTGTCATCTAGGAAATAAAATTAGGAGTTTCTTGCCACTCCCATTAATACTGCAAATGTCAGTAGAGATTGTGGCACCTTCAAAAATGTACATGAGGATACTATACTGGCCTCCCTGTCAGTCAGAGAAATATGTTCATGGCTACTGATTGTCCCAAAAGACTTTGGGAATTAAAAAGTTAAAAACAAATCTGTAGCCTTCTCACCGCTTCCTTGAAGAGAAACTGCTGGATTTTGAACTATGTCATTATAAAAATTCTTGGACTGGTGTGTCATGCCTCTATCAATCATGCTGTGCAAATCTCTCCATCTCAGCCTACTGACTGAGCTGGGGAAGACAGCTTTGTTATCTAAACTTTTTTCTAGTAGGGTAGCTTGTGGAATCTAAATGCCCAGCCTCATTCTTGAGGGTTTGTGTCTGTCTCTCTCCTGTGGAGTGCTGTTTTGCTGCCCTAGAACATCATATATAACTTCTAAGCATCTTTGTTTGCTTGCTCCAATACCATTAGGGCTATTAGCTGACAAAATTCTGACCTGCATTTTAGAAAACAAAACAAAAAAACAAAAGAACCCCATTGATATTCTTTAAAATAAAAAGGCAAAATAATATTCAATGTAATAGATCAGATTATTTTTATCTTTCTGTCTGTCTGTTCATCCATCCATCCACCACACTCTGGGGATTCTAAGTGAATGATGGGATGAAAACAGCTCCTATATTCTTTGGGTTTGAAAGTTGTGCCATATCATCTTTGGAATGATAATTTTCCTCTGGATTTGCTATATGTATTTCACGCAGTATTAAAAACCTCTCTATAGGTAAATCAAAATTTGGTGTGGCTATCCCCAAATTGCACTAATTTGCAAAGATAAATTCAATTAGTAGAGAAGTCATTGGTGGTAGTTTTATTCTTCAATTTAATTAAAGTTCTGATAATTTGTGGATAAGCAGATGCAATGTCATACAGAGCCAAAGAGACGGTGCAGCTAAATTTCTTATATGAAACACCTTTAATTGCCATGAAACAACAGGTTTGATCAAATTTGACTTTGACCTTCAGCCTTTCCAGGATAGATAAATTAAACACCATGCTGTTCACTGTGTTGGTTTTATGGATGAAATCTTGCAAATGGTTGACTGATGTAATGTTTGTTGTAATTTCAGTATGAAGGCTTAGTTCTTTGATTCAATTAATGTATGTAATTAAATATTTCCGCTCTTCAACGCTCAACAGAAGTCTACATCTCCCTATTTATCTTTCCTTATCAAGATTCAGGTCACCTTCTCCACTCTGCCCCATCAGTGTTGATATTTTTTCATATTTTAAGATCAGAAGGGACTGCAGTGATCATCTAGTTCCTAGCCTTGTCCTCCCATTTGCATCATCCCTGTGCATTCTCCCAGGAAGCCTCTTATGCATGGTATGACCTTCCTGAGTTCATCTGCAGAGCCCCTTATCCTTAAAAATCCACTTCTGTTATGCTGTTTACAGTGAATTGAGTAGAGTGGGACTCTGAGATTTTAAGGTCATATCTATCCAGTACCCCAGGCACCTTGGACAAATTACAAACTTGCATCACAATATACCAAACAAAACTTAGGAAAGGGTCAGCCCAGCTCACCTGGAATATGGCCTCATCTCAATCTCTGTTGTGATCTTCACTAGTCAGTCACCCTCATCTTCAGAAGAGAAGAGAAGAGACTAAGGACTACACTGAGGGTTTGGTCGGTATAGCTACTTCACTTAAGATGACACGGCTATGCTGATCTAATCCCCAGTGCAGACACAGCTAGACTGATGGAAGATAGCTACCATTATTTGGGGAGGTGATGTTTCTACAGTATTGGAAAACCCCTTCCATTTCTGTAGGCTGCACCAACACTATGGGTTTATGCTGGCAGTGCTGTAGCTATTCCAGTATTGTCCTCATGGTGTAGACACGGCCTGAAATGATAGAACTGCATGAAATACATCTCAGTTTTACCAATCAATTTAATTTGGATTTGAAATAAACAAACATGAATAAAAAAAGCCAGGAAAGTTTCTAAAAAAGACACAGGAGATGGTCTCTGAACAGCTATCCAGCTGCTCACTCAGTCCCAACTCAGGTTGCACATGCTCAGAAAAAAAAAGTGGGGGGATGGGGAAGTTTGAAGATCTCCTTCATAGTCAACAGGAAGAGGAGAAGCCATCAACGTACAGGACATGGATTTACCATCTGCCTATTGAGAAAATCCTGGAAAAACAGATGAGTCTTGAAGCACGTCCTGAAGCCCCTCCTAAGTATACCAGAGCAGGGCCGGCTTTAGGAACTGCGGGGCAAGATTTGGTGGCAGTCTGGGTCTTCGGCGGCAATTTGGCGGTGGGTCCTTCGCTCGCTCTGGGTCTTCAGCAGCAGGTCCTACTCACTCCGAGTCTCTGAAGGACCCGCCACCGAAATGACACCAAAAACCCGGAGCGAGTGAAGGACCCGCTGCCGAGCCAGTGAAGACCCGGACCGCTGCTAGGTGAGTAAAAATTAAAAAGTTAGGTGCTCTTCCTTAGGGCGTGGGGCACTCTTAGGCGCAGGGCCCGATTTGGGGGAATTGGCCTAAAGCTGGCCCTGTACCAGAGGATTGTCAGCTTGGGTTCCTCAAATACTCACACTTGTGCAGTTCCATGTAGAAAAAAAGCTTTTATTTCAAAAAAACACTCAGTAACCTGAGAAACTACAGAAGGATGCAGAGGTCCATGGATGGAGGGGCTTAAACTAGACAAATTCAGACTAGAAATGAGATGAACATTTTTAATAATGAAGGTAATGAATCATTGGAACAACTTTCCTAGCCCATCATTTGAAATCTTTACCTCAAGCTTGCATGTCTTTCTAAAATCATATGCCTAGTTCGCTCAAAAGCTATGGACTTAATGCTGGAATTACTTGGTGAAATTCAGTGGCCTTTGTTATGCAGGAGGAGGTCAGACTAGATGATCAGAATGGTCCCTTCATGCCTTAAATCTTAGGAGGAGAGATAGGCAATGTGAATATTAGAGGTCCAGATTTTTCTGATTAACATTTTAAGCCATTCTGCTCACTGGAATAGGCCTTGCATTGAGCCACTTGGGGATTATTTTATTCAGTTTACACTTGCTAATATATGCTAGCTATTTCTCTAAAAAAAAACCCAATGATTGTGCTCTCTTCTCGAACCATTTCCAGTTCTGTATGCTGCATGTGTAAAACTATAAGGAAAGTACTATTAGTAAAATATGGCACTAACAAACAGTTAATAATACCAATCTGAAAAGTGACTATTTAATAGCTCCTATTTGAGAAGCAAAACCAGAATGAATAGGGATATAATCCTGCTATTCATGGCCTGCTCATGAATAGCCAATGAGGGTGATTGTAAGGGAAACTGTAAGCTGATGGCTCATGGCTGGGGCTCATCGTAAGTAAATAAATATACACTGTGCGTGACTCTCACACACTCTATTTCATGGGCTAGCACCATAGTGCATTTCTCTCTCCTCTTTAATCCACGGTGACTTAAAAACAACAACCATGTACGGTAGTAACAGCAACTCATTGTAACTGCAGGTGATGGGTGTGAGGCAGGTTTATAGAATGTCATGGAATCTATTGTGATAACAGTAATATAAAATATACAGGCTCACATTATGTCATCCATTTTTAAGCAGGCCTCTCCACTGAAATGCCCTCGGAAACCAATGAGGAGGTAGGTCTTATAAATGGATCACACAAAAATGTCTCCATGACAGTACTAGCTGCATAAAAAGACATCTTGCCATTAGCAGGGATAATTGAGTGCTATGCATTTCCTTATATTATTTAAAAGTGTTTCCATTCTCCTATTTTAAACATTTTGTTTGAAACAAAATATTTCCCCATGATAGTTTACTGAGTTTCAGTGAAGTAAGAACTCTTATTATTTCTTTTTAAACGGTGGAACAAGCTCTAAAATCCATCCTACTTTCATCATTTTCCTCACATCCCCCTCAAGCAATGATGGACTTTGTTTAATATAAGGCATTCAAAGAAAGGCACCCTGTGAGCAGAGTCTAGATTCCTTACTTGGAGGAAACTGGATCAGACAAATGTTTAATGCCCAAACAGCCACCAGTATATACTGGAGGAATGCATACCATCTGTTTTTTCTATCCTTTGTGTTTGTAATAGCCTACTTTTCTAGTGTAATCAACTTTTTTTCACAAGGCAAATAAGATCTGTGATATCTGGCTGCTGTGTCGCTTTGTCCCTTGTCTGCTTGTCCCACTGTATTTGAAAGAAGAGCTTCAAGGAGGTATGGTTATTTAAATTATTAAAAGAGAGATAAAAATCTAATGGAAATACGTCATTTTTTAAAAAAAATTAGTAGGAAATCTTTTTTTTTAATAAGGAAAATATCAATTTTAATGACCCTATGGAGATATTTTCAGGTAGGTATAGGGACATAGAAGAAAATATTGTTTTTTAAAAGTACCCTGTTGTAATTTACAAATATTTGGTCAAGTCCTGCTCACCTTACTCATTCATCAAATCCCACTGACTAATCCCATGAATAAAGGAAGCAGGATTTGGCCTACTGTATTCGAAAAACGAGTAAAACTAAGCCCTAGACATTACAGCCCTGATCCTTCCAAGACTTAACTAAAATGTTTGATGTTACACATTCGAATCATCCTATTGAATTGAATTGGAATACTCACACATGTAAAGATTTAATCTTTGCATTATCTGGGCCTAAAGCAAATAAGCATAATCAAACATTGTATGATTTAATTTCTTACCTCAAAAAGAATCCCAGCAAAATACCAGACTTCTAAACATCTGTACACAGATAGGCTAATGCAAGACACAAGGTTGGATGAATCATATGTAACTAGTTATTGGTAACTGCAAGCATGGATAAATCACAGCATATATCAGTGGGCTTATTTTTTTCTCCCTTTAGATGTGTTTGAAGAGTCACCATTCCATCCCAAACTCATGTAGTCTGAAATGTAACCTAAAAAAAAAGTTCTCTTTCAATGTAAAATAAGAAATGGCCCATACTTTTTGAAAGTCACTGTCAAATCACTTTGGGAAACCTAGAAGGCCATGTGTTGTGAACAATGTTAAGTCTTGGGAAGTATGGAACAGAAAAGGTAAAAGTTATTTCAGCACTAGGTATTTTATTTGATTGTGAAAGCCACGGATACAATCCTATGTCATACTTCTTCTTGCTATAGTTTACTGGGGAGACAAGCTAAGCCATGGTATCAGCTTTTGCTCTTCACTGCAATCAGCCTTCTATAGCTGTGTGTGTGTGGCAGGGTTAGAGAACATCACTTGGCCTGATCAGCCTTTTTGTGTCTGCATAATAAAAGTGGGGATTGAATGGAGCTTGGAAAATGAATTTCATTTCATGTTAAATCGTTCAGCAAGGCTCTAAGCTGTCGAGACAAAAAAAAAAAAAAGAAAGAAAAGAAAAGAAAAGCCTTTCCTGACAGGCTGTTGGCCAAGTCTGGTGTCTCCTGGTAATATTACCTTATGGTAAAACAAAAATAAAATAAGTAGACATATGTCACTACAATGAACAATTTACAGACACATGAAATCTAATAAATGGGAATCCTCCTGGCATTTGGAAACTAGCAGAAATAAATGCAGCAATTTTGGGATCAATGTTAAACTGAATTTTAAAAACTAAGTCTTAAATTTGGACATTGATCACAGGAATAAAAATACCAAATTAGAGATGTCGGTGGTTAGAAAATCCTGAAAGTAACACATTTGGATAATTAAGCATGAATGTAAGTCCCTTTGTTTCTTTACAGATTTTTTTTGGGGGGGGTGGGATGGGGGGGGGAATTGCAAGGTATATACAAGAGATGTGACTGACACAAAAGACAACAGATATTTTTTTTCTCCAAAGCTAGCTCATTTCCTCTTTAGTAGTGAATGGTTGTATGGTTTTATTAGTTTAGTCTTCAATATGGGATGGGATTTTTTGGTTTTGTTTTGTATGTTCGCACCACAGGAAGAAAGTCAAAGTGCAGGGTTGTTGTTTTTTTGTTTGTTTATTTGTTTGTTACAATGCTGGTATCTGCCACTTCTTATTCAAAAGAAAATAGAAAACTTTCTCTTGGCACTTTAGGCATGATCCAAAGAGCAGTGAAATCAATTGAATGACTCCTATTGACCTAAATGGGCTTTGGATTTGGGCCTTACTAGAGAGTAGTTCTGAATTGTTTCTAATAATGCTTATTTAAAATCTATCTATTGAAACTGGTGCAAAAGGCAGGGTTAAACCCATAAGTGCTGGAACTAAGGGTGCTGGGGGTGCTACAGCACCCCCTGGCTTGAAGTGATTTCCATTATATATGGAGTTTACAGTTTGGTTCAGTGGCTTTCAGCACCCCTACTATAAAAATTGTCCCAGCATCCCCAATTAAACCAGCATTAAACCAGGGTTATTTCAATGTAGTTTAAATTGATCAGTAATGGGGTTTAGCTAAACAAAACAAAACAAAACAAAAACAAAAATAAACAAAACAAAACAAAAAAGCCTTTCTTAAAGTGAATGAAAAGTGTCCACAAAGGGTAAGGGCAGATAGTGTGACTAACAGACACACCTGAGTTGGTGGTGGTGCACACCCATTTCATCCCCTGCGGGAGCCTAACATTTGTAAAGTCAATGGGAGCTGTGGATTCCTAGCATCTCTGAAAAAGTTGGCCCCATGAACCAGATAAAGAAAAGAGCACAAGATGGGGTGGAGCCTCAGCACTTTATGACGTCTGTGCTTTCAGCTTTAATGTTTATGGCAATGGAAAGATTCCAAAATGAGATCATTCATCATTCATGCAAACTACAATAAGCCACTCTCTGGAGCTAAAGCTGTAAAATATGTGACCCCACAGACATCAAGGAAATTCTAGATCCAAAGGACATTCCAGGAGGACCCACTTTGTTTTCTCTTCCTTTCATTTCAAGACAAAATAGGAATGTAAGCTCCAGGGGGCAGGGACTGTCTTTTTGTTCGTGCACAGCACGCAGCACAATGGGGTCTTGGTCTATGACTGGCACTTCTAGGCACTAGGGAAATACAAATGAATATAATTCTTATTTATAATAATAATTATAATAACATTTATCAGATTATCAGAATAAAAAACCCTCTAAACAATGAAGCAGGAGATACCTAATATAAAGACATTAATGGGCCTAATAAATATTCCTGAGTAATGGGCTTTTTACTAACCATCAGATTACATTCTTAGCAATATCATTTCTAAGAACAACTTTGAGCACAGCAACATTCTGGAATTTTTTGTGCATGGTGTGAGTCAAATCCTTAACTCCTTCCTCAGGAAAAGCTCACAGTCAACTCAACGAGGCTGCTGAGTAAGGAAAGGTTCAGAAAGGATTTCAGGATTTGGCCCCAGCGATATGAAAAATGAGACTGAAAATAAAAAGCCATAACACCCAAACTCAGTTATTTTTTACCTGACAGCCAAAAAGAATGTGAAGTGGGTAGAGTTAATGGTATGTTTAAAATAAAATATGAATTCTGTTTTTTTGTTTGTTTGAGTAGTTCATTGTGACACCATAAATGGTGCCAGTGAACAAAAATGAATCTTTATAGCCAATCAATAGCTGCATTTAATAGACGGTATTAAAAATTGTCATTCTAATCGGTGAGGCTTGTTAACAAAACCTATGTAACATAAAATTTACCCTTTCCTGTCCAGCAACAATGAACTTTGATGATTTACTCCCTTTTGCACAAGTTCATTACTTAGAGCAATTATGTGATTACCTAATTAAGTCATTAGACACAAAGGTAGTTATCATGAGAGAATTACATCCTGGGGATACAGGCCCTACTTAAAACTGAGCCATTTCTATTACAAAGATGTCTTTATTGTGTGAGCCAGAGGGAGAGGGACGGAGGTGGGGGTATTGGGTGGGGGAAAGAATGTATCACCTTTCTCAAAGAAAACAGGATAGAACTTCACAAGTGAGAAAATATGATCATCAGATTTAACTAAATTATGTAGTTAATGTAGGCTAAAGTTAATCTCTCTACATCCATCACTGGAAAAAGTTTGTTGTACACTCATAAAAGCTCCCTCAACCACAGCTTTGGCAAACAGTGAAGATGTTCTATAAAGAATTTCATGTCTAAGGTCTACCCATCACCCAGAGATCTCAGCAAGTATGTTATATTAGTAACAATAATATTTAGTGCTTGTCTAGTACTTTTCAGCTACTTATCTCTAGAATCCAAATTCTGATAACCTCATTTCACAAGTAACCTCCATTTTCTTTAATGTGACTACTCACAGAGTAAGATGCTACTTGGTGTGGGTAAAGTTATTGGACTCTAGCAAAAAGTACTTTACAAAGAAGCAAAACTGCGCTTATCCCCACAGGATGCTGAAGATCAAAATGTTCACAAGTGTCCACAAATTTTGAGATGCATCAATTTTTTTTGGTGCCCAACTTCAGTCATCTTCAGTCTTTTTGTCAGAAACACTGAGCACTGACAACTCCAACTGAAGACAATAAATGACAATGCCTACTAGCAGCAGAAATCAAGTGTGGAATTAGGGCTTGTCTAAACTAGACTAATGCAAATTAGGAACTTTTTATTTCACACCTGTAGCATCGACATAGAGTTAAAAGGCAGGACTTTGGTGAACTCCTCTATTCACAGCCCTGTGAGGCAGTGTAACCATAGCCTGAGTCACAGGAGTGGTCCTATACACTTAAACACTAACATCCCATTGTACAAACCCATACAAAGGCATACAGAGACATTGTGTTTCTTACAGTCTAAGGTATATTTGAGGTGGGTAGGATTTCTTTAGTGTGAAGGCTATTCATATGGCCCAGTGTTTTTATTTCATTCTTTCATTTGACGCTAAGGTTCAATATTGAGATGAGCCAATGAGCAGCTGTAAGTAATAAACTTAGATGGCTTTAATGGAACCCACCCTTCATTTATCAAAGCTCTTTTTGTAAGAGTCAGAAAAAAAACGAACGGGATATTGTTTATTTTAAAGAAAGAAAGGATACAGTTTTATGCGAGCTAATTATATAATGTGTATTGGTTCTTATACAAGATGAGAGCTCTGGTCCCTCCACAAAACGTATACAATTTTAATAACCCTCTCTTGCTGCAAATATAGTGAGGAGTAAAGGAAAGCAACTAAGAAAAAAAAATGAGCTTCACTATTAGGGAACATTGCCTAGTGGTGAGATGTTTAATAGTCAATAGTGCTAGTCTCAAGGAAAGTGGTAAAAGCCCCATAACTGGATAAGCTGAAACACTAGGAAATATAAGTTAGGGAATAATCCTGTACTGGACCCTGAAGGATGGACTTAGATGTTACCAAAGAGGAATTTTCCATCTCTGATTTCTGACTGGAGAATGGCTGGGCTTTTTAAGCACAAAGCAGCTTGTGCCTCGCAATATTAGCTTTTACAGAGACCCAACCAGTAGAACACTCTTTAACTCTGCTCCTCTTGGGGCAGTGTGTGTATTTCCCACATGACCAATTTCCCACATTTTCAGTTTTACGTCGATTTTTTTTCTGTACTTTGACTAGTCCAGATTTTGCCCACATCCCACTTGATTTCTGTTCTCTTCTAACCAACTAGCCACTAGAGTGAATAATATTAAATATTTTTAGCAAATATTCATAGCAATTTTTCATTAAATCTCTCTGGCCCTGCTCATGAGCCTTTGGTGGTTGCTGTTTGCAGACATGCAAACGATTGAGTCTTACCTTCATAGATATTAACACAGGTTACACACTTGAATATTTGCAAAAGCCGAAGGTTAAGTCTTCAGGTATTCATGCAAGCCATTCTGCTGTGCTCACCCTAGGCTAGATTGGACCCTCACCTCACACACTCATACAGGGGAACAGTGAAGTCTTCCTCATCCCTCTGTATGGCTGCATAAAACCTTCTCAATTTGCAACTCCAGGTGTGGACCAGAGAGCCAAGGCTGTACCACTAATGCATCCCTTTCCACTGGGAGCAAGTGGGCAGTAAAAGGATGGCTGGGAAGGGTTTAAGATACCTCTCTATGCGTCAGTGACAGATAGTGGCTGGATGTGACAGAGGGGACAGGAGTGTGCCGCACCATATAAAAGGCTGTAGCAGATCACTTGTTTATTGCAAGAGGAGAGTACAGGAGAAATCGTACTTTCCAAGGTACAATACCTTCTGAGGTTGGTCCTGCGATGGTGTGGTTTACTCCAAGGCTGTGCCCACATTCAGGGAATAGAATACCATGTGACTTGTCTGACCAATCAAAATTAATCAAAACAGGTGACATTTTGAATAGACATGATCAATTTCATAGAGTGAAAAATTCTACATGATATTCATCAAATAAATGTGAATCATGGATAACTGAGGGAACCACAATCCATTTGAAGTTATTTTGTGAGCAGAACATCCATCACATCCATGATTTGGTGCGAGTTAATGATTCAGCTTTATACATTCACCCTGCAGTCCGAGTATTAATCTAATTCCTGGCTATGACAAATCAGCAATGACAAAACACAACCCACTGTTCTTCACCTTTATTGAGGGCATCCTTAGGCGTATGGAAAAGTGTGAAAAACAAAACTCTTTCTGTCGAGGTAAATGTCACTCAGCAATCTAGTGTGTCAGAGAGAGGTGTGTAGGTCCAGGATCGACATGCTGCAGCTATTATCACTAATACTCACCATATGCCTGCAAGGATGTAAAATGTGATATGTGACAGATCAGAAGAGATGAACAGGAAACGATAATGGGTATTGGAATATGTGCTCTCCATCCCCCCTCCACCTCCCTCTCTTTCCTGTCTTTTCATATATAGAAGGAAAGAAACCATCAAAGAAAAAGACAACATAGGCAGACCTGATTCTCCTTTCACTTACAGCACTGTAGCACTATTGATATAAATGGAGTTACCCCGATTTACCTCAGAGTAAATGAGTGGGCCTTCAGGACCACTGTCTATTGTTCCATTCTAAATCACAACTGAGAGGAACAAGGGAAATAGCTGCATAATCTATGAATCATTTAGGTGAGAAAAAACACAGAACTACTATGAAATTACTTTTTAAGGCATTCGTGAAGTGCCAGACCCTTATTATAGATTTTAAAAGTTTGTTGTGAGATGACACACGATAGCAGCAAGTAAAATTAAATAGGATGTGGGAATATAGGGCTTGATCTTGCAAAGTTCTAGGCAATTGCTAATGAAGTCAATGAGAATTGAGGATATTTAGTACCTTGCAGGATTTGGTGCTTGAAGACTCCAGAGAGATGGCAAAGCCACTGAGCTCTCATTAGAAAACTGCAATTAAGAAATTGCAATAAAATGAGGAAGTGCTGTTCCTCCTCTCATGAAAGGGGAATTGGAGCCATAAATTGTTCTAAGTGCTAAGTCTGGACTCAGCTTCTGGGAAATACAGAGCCTTTTGAGCTGCGTGCTTGAGCATTGGTTTCTGTAAGCAATGTTTCAGAAGCTTTGGTTTGGATGAACTCTGAAAAGCTTGGACTCTGCTTCTGTGAATTCCTGCTCCCACTTAGTACTGTGCTGGTGACAAGACTCACCTCCTCTGAACATCTGCCTCGTCTAAGTACCATGCTTTGATGCTGCTCCTCTGAAAAATTACAAGCTCACAGCACTGTTCAAAGGCTCAGTTGGTGTGGGCTCTCTCTCTCATGGAGTGCTTTGCCTTGCCCCCTGACAGGATTAGCTCTGCATGAGTTTTATCGGTGCTTGGTTCCTATGACCTCCTGCTCCTTCAGAGCAATATCCCTTAATGACAATGAAGCACTCTGCCCACTGTAAGTTACTTGCAAAATGGTACCCCTAGATCCATAGCCCCCTGCTTGCCACTAGCCTTTAAAATGCGAGTCAAAGACCCATAGTGAAAGACGCCATTCAAAGAGCAGAGGAGGGAGCATGAAACATTACATGGAATTCGGCTTTACTTAAACACACATTTTTCTGTAACTTCCATTTCAAACTGTGTTGCTTCTGATGTTAAAAATTTACAGTGGGATAACAAGAGATTTGTGTCAATCAGAGGCAAATTTCGGTCTAAAATAAATGTTGTGTCTTGTAATGAGGCACAGGCCTGAGAGGTACTCAATGGCTTTGTCCCTTTTGCCCAATTAGTGAAAACAACATTGTTTCTCAGTGAGAGCAAAGGTAGAGGGAGTGCGTGAGGGTAAGGGCTCCCAGGTTAGGTGGCCTATAGCAATTGGTACACCTATGTCCATTGGGGCCAGAAAGAACAGCCCAGTCTGGAAGGGAACTGGAGGCAAAGGGAAGAATTACTTTTTTGTGAATAATAGGAGTCAGTGAGAAGTAATAAGAGGAAGGGAAGGGTGCAAAGTTAGGGGAGACCTAAGTGCTTTATCTGAAAAAGAAACTGATAAAAAGGGAGTGCTGCAAAGATAAGGGCCAGATCCTTAGCGGATATAACTAAACATATCTGCATACTTTGATTTACGCCAGCTGAGGGTCAGACTTAGACTCTGTCAGAAGTAGCAAAAAACCATCACAAGAATAGCAGAAAAAGGCAAGGGCTTCTGGCATCCCATGCAATTACCAGTGTCTTTAGAAGGGGAAAATAAGTAGTAGGCAGGAATGTATGAATCAGTAAACAGAGACAAGAACCCTCCTTAACCTTTGCCCGTTTCTAAAACTCCAACTGAACTTGTTTCAAGTTTCTGAAGTGTTCAGTTATTTTTCCCCATTATTTTTCAGTTATCCTCACATGTCTTTCTGCAAAAACAAGACATCATAATATTTAGGGTAGATATAAATGGCAAATTACAATGCTCCACTCCTACATAATGTTTTTCAAATGATTTTCACAATGTTGTATGAATTAATCATAATGACCCTTTGATGGGCAAGCTAGTATTAATATCCCCATATTCCAGATGGGAAAACAGACACTGAGAGCTTAAGTGAACTCAGGAGTTCCAAATTCCTACACTTGTGCACCAATCACCAGGCCACATTTCCTGCTAACTTCTGGAAATCTTCCAGGAAAGTCTGATCCAGAAGCCTCAAGAGGTGAAGATAAACAAGAAGCAGAGGATGCTCACTAGAATCAAACTAGAATTCTGATGGTCCGGTTCTTCATTGCTTTGCACCTTGGGTAATCATTTATCCCCATGAATTCTGATTCAGCAGTGTTTTGCACTCAATGTGCATGGCATAGACTCATAGAATTTTAAGGTAAGACGGGACCATCATAATAATCTAGTCTGACGTCACGAACATCAAAGGCTGCAGATTCTCACCCACGCACTCCTGCAACAGCTCCATAAATTTTGGGATGAGTTACTGAAGTCCACAAATCTGTGATGTAAAGATTTCAAATGACAGAGAATCTATCATTTACTCTAGTTAAAACCAGCAAGTGACCTGTGCCCCATGCTGCAGAGGAAGGCAAAAAAAAGCCTAGGGTGTCAACCAATCTGACCTGAGGGGAATTCCTTCCTGACCCCAAATATGGCAATCAGTTAGAACCTGAGCATGTGGGCCAGACACCTGGGAAAGAATCACAGAATGGTATGACTGAAAGGGACCTAGAGAGGTCATCTATTCCAGTCCCTTGCACTCATGGCAGGAATAAGTATTATCTAGACCATCCCTGACAGGTGTTTGTCTAGCCTGCTCTTAAAAATCTCTAATGATGGAGAATCCACAACTTCCTTAGGCAATTTATTCCAGTGCTTAACCACTCTGACAGTTAGGAAGTTTTTCCTAATGTCCAACCTAAACCAACCTTGCTGCAATTTAAGCCCATTGTTTCTTGTCCTATCCTCAGAGGTTAAGGAGAACAATTTGTTTCCCTCCTCCTTGTAACAACTTTTTATGTACTGAAAACTGTTATCATGTCCCCTCTCAGTCTTCTCTTCTCCAGACTAAACAAATCCAATTTCTTCAATCTTCACTCATAGGTCATGTTTTCTAGACCTTTCATCATTTTTGTTGCTCTTCTCTGGACTTTCTCCAATTTGTCTGCATCTTTCATGAAATTTGATGCCCAGAACTGGACAAAATACTCCAGCTGAGGCCTAATTAGCACAGAGTAGAGCCAAAGAATTACTTCTCGTGTCTTTCTTGCAGTACTCCTGCTAATACACCCTAGAATGATGTTTGACTCATATTTAGCTTGTGATCCACTATGTTCCCCAGATCCCATTCTGCAGTACTGTTTGCTAAGCAGTCATTTCCCATTTTGTATGTGTGCAACTGATTGTTCCTTCCTAAATGGAGTACTTTGCGTTTGTCCTTATTGAATTTCATCCTTTTTACTTCAGGCCATTTCTCCAGTTTGTCCAGATCATTTTGAATTTTAATCCTATCCTCCAAAGCACTTGCAACCCCTCTGAGCTTGGTATTGTCTGCAAAATTTATAAGTGTACTCTCTATGCTATTATCTAAATCATTGATGAAGATATTGAACAGAACCAGACCCAGAACTGATCCCTGAGGGACACCACTCAATATGCCCTTGCAGCATGACTGTGAACCACTGATAATACTTTCTGGGAACAGTTCATCAGCCAGTTATGCACACATCTAGGTTGTATTTCCATAGTTTGTTTATGAGATCATGGGAGACAGTATCAAAAGCTTTACTAAAGTCAAGATATACCACATCTACCACTCCCCCATTATCCAAAATTTTTCTCATCCTGTCAAAGAAAGGTATTAGGTTGGTCTGACATGATTTGTTCTTGGTGTAACTTGGATTGCTCCCCATCTAGTGCTCCATCTCCTGCCTTTGGAGATATTTGCTAATAGCAGTTAGGGAGGGCCATATGCTATTGTATGGAACTTCATCATATCATTCGCTCCATAAATCTATCAAGATAAGTCTTGAAACAAGTTAGGTTTTTTGCACCCACTACTCCCCATCGTTCCTCTGATTATTAGAGGCCTTCATCTAATTTCAATTTTAAACTTGTTGATGGCAGTTTATATCCATTAGGTTTTTTTGCCACCATTGGCCCTTGCCTTAAATAATTCCTCTCCCTCCCTGGTGTTTATCCCTCTGATGTATTTATAGACACCAGTCATATCTCCCCTCGGCCTTCACTTTGTTAGGCTAAACAAGCCAAGTCTCCTCTCATAAGGTAGGTTCTCCTTTCCTCTGATCATCCTAGTACCCCTTCTCTGTGCCAGTTCCAGTTTGAATTCATCCTTCTTAAACATGGGAAACCAGAATTGCACACAGTATTCTGAATGAGTCTCACCAGTGCCTTGTAAAATGGTAACAACACTTCCCTATCGCTACTGGAAATACCTCACCTAATGCATCCTAGGATTGCATTAGCCTTTTTCATGGCCACATCACATTGGCAGCTCATAGTTATCTTGTGATCAACAAATCCATCCAGGTCGTTCTCGTCCTGTGGCACTTCTAACTAATAAGTCCCCAGGTTACAACAAAAATTCTTTTTGTTAGTTCCTTTTTGCACTATTAAGTTGTATCCCAGTTTTACTACTCCAGTTTTCAAGGTCATCCAAATCTTCTCGTATGATATTCTGGTCCTCGTCTATATTGGCAATACCTCCCAACTTTGTGTCATCCACAAAATGTATTGGCACTCTCTCACTTTTGGTGCAAAGGTCATTAATGAACATGTTAAACAAGATTGGTCCCAAGATTGATCTTTGAGGAACTTCACAAGTAACCTCTCTCCAGACAGATAGTTCACATTTCACTATAAGAAACTTAAATCAGTTCCTTATCCATCTTTTGATTCTCATATTAAACACCATCTTCTCCAATTTAACTAATACTTCCCCATGTAGAACTATATCAAATGCTTTACTGAAATCCAGGTAGATTAAATCACCCACATTTCCTTTTTCTAGAAAATCAGTTATCTTCTCAAAGAAAGAGATCAGGTTGGTCTGGCAAAATCTGCCTTTTGTAAAACAACATTTCATTTTATCCCAATTGTCTGCATAAATGACTGAACAAGATGCAAGAGAGACCAGGTGAGTGAGGTAATATCTTCTATCGGACCAACTTCTGTTGGTGAAAGCTTTTGAGCTACACAAAACTCTTGTTCAGGTCACAGGATGCAAAACACAACACACATGACAGAGGAGTCACTGAATCTTTTGAAGGTTGCTCATCACTAATTAAAGTAATAGAATAGGAATAGATCTATCCCCCTTTTCCCAAAAGCAAGAGACCCATAGCTAAGGCTATATTGTCATGAACCCATGGCTTAGAACTTCCTTGGACAGAAGAAAGAAAGGGAGAGAAATTAGGTAGAGAAAATATAGCTTAATTTCTATACTATTGATCCTTTGAAACAGGAAAGACAAGTCACATTTTCACCAACTCAATCAAAAAAGTTCTCCACAGAGAGATAGAGACAGTAATAATATCCATTATATTATGTAAATGAGGGGTTAAGGAACATAAAAAAACATTAGTGTTCAGTTATCTTCAATAATTGAATCAATGGAATTGATTCCAGGGTTTAATCACAAGCACTCTATTTTTAAGAAAGATATTTTGAGGCTTTTAAGATTCTCAAAATCTGATCCAGTTCTAGAAATAACCCCTTGGATTGATGCTGTGGAGATATTTAAGGTTTATGCCAAATATACTGAGAATCCCATTTCCACTTACCTTTCCTTCCTCCCCACATAATACTTCCCAGATTTTAGAATGGTGTTTGCAGAATAGCCCGCAGGGATGGATCCTGCTCAGTGCAGATGCAGAGTCTTGCATGTCAAATATGGTCAGCTGGACAGGAAGTGCAAAAAGATCCTGCATGATCAGGAATGCACCTCTGTTCCTATTAATATCTCTCCTGCCTAGCAACAAGAGTAAAGAATAAGTGGGGAGCACATAGCTATTCACCTCATTAACTTGTCTCTTCAGAAACACCCACACACTACAGTCCACTAGTAGGGACAGAGTCTCAGGTGGTGTAAATTTACACCAGCTGAGAAATTGCTTCCTTGTTTTTATCTTACTCACTTTTGCAGACTTAAGGTTTCCTAATACTATGTGAAGAAATATATGCCTATCATTTAACCATACTTGCTTCACCTCTATTGGCATAATAACTTTATGCACCTGCTGTTCACAGCTAAAGGATTTCAGGGACCTGACCAGAGATTGAAAGCTTCTCAGTGGAGGGACCTTTTTGAGTTTTTGGAAAACGCATAGTACAAAGTGGGTGCTGCTTCAAATAAATAACAATAATATGGTTGGTTTGTTCATCTTACCTAAAATATCCATTCTTCTTCCTAAGAAATTGCATAGCTCAAGTATCAGAGGGGTAGCCATGTTAGTCTGGATCTGTAAAAGCAGCAAAGAGTCCTGTGGCACCTTATAGACTAACAGACGTTTTGGAGCATGAGCTTTTGTGGGTATTCACCCACGAAAGCTCATGCTCCAAAACGTCTATTAGTCTATAAGATGCCACAGGACTCTTTGCTGCATAGCTCAGAATGTATTCAACAAACTTGAGTGGAGTGACATGTCCAGTACAGGGCTGTGGATATCACATCCAAAACAAGTGACCTGTATCCTTCTCTTGAAGTCTATTCTCCCATCAAAGCACTGTGGAATTACATACTTGCCTCCCAGCAGTTTAGGGTCATGTGGTTGAATCCCATAAAATCAACACCCCTGAACTTAAACAGACGTGGCTCAAAGACTGAAATGTTGCCACTCTGAAAACCCGATGAAAGCTGGAAAGTTGGAGTAAATTATTGGGTGGTTTCAAGAAAGGAGAGGTGAGTCCCACTGCTAGACAATAGCTTCATAACCAACACCTCTTCTCCCTTCTAAAATGACCAGAGGGATTGGGTGTTTTTTACAAATACAATTTATCCTTACCAAATAAGAGTGAATTCTAGGTACATTTCATATGGCTTTGAAAGGAAATAAACCCAACTAACCAACCAACTCACCCTCTTCCCCACAAAAGAAAACATGCCTCAGAATTTGCATCTCTGAAATGCCTCTGTAGTCCTTTCAACTGTTTTACAACCTGTTGATTTTATGAGCTGTCTTTTAGGATTTGACCATATATCCAGATCTCTCTTCCAGTATGACAGGGGGAGACCTGACACACTGGAAATGTTTTTTTTAGATCACGGCACAAATTTGGTTCAGATTCATGAAGTTCTTTGGTTTTGTGGAGTGAACCCTCTGTTCTCTGAGACTGAAAAGAATTGGATCTTAGCACATAGAGAACAAATTATTCAGAAAGACAACAATCCTGGAAGCCCGGAATATCTCTGGGTATAATTCTACTCTTGGATACATCCATAAACTGCCAATTTTGAGCTATTCCAGATATGCATGAGTGTAACAGAGAGCAGAATTTGGCCGTCACTCACTACAGATTCTGCCGCATTGGCAGGACAATGGGCTAGAGAGACCTAACAAATTCATAGATGTTGGAGAAGGAAAAGTTTTCTGTTTCCATCCATAGTGTGCAGAAAATGGCATTTGGAGAGGAAAGAGAGCAGATGTAGGAGAAACATTTTATATCTTTGTTGCTCCAAAAGCTATGGCGATAACAATGCCACTTATATATATGTTTATCCCCGATGCTTAGAAACTATGATTCACTCTAACTTTCCAACTGTTCTGTCGTGTGGGTTTTTGTTACAGCAAGACAAGCCCGTTGCCACTCACATTTATACCACACATTTATTTTTTATTTCTTTTCTGGATAACAGCCCAAATCCACACAGCAGGTGCTGTCTCAGGAATGTCACCATCTAATAAAAATACTGTAACATAACACAGAGCCAATAAAACTTTCTTCACATGGACTTTGTTTCTCCTGACAGACTGAATTCCTAATAAGAAATCGTCTACAATATCTATGGAAGACAAACATATACGTTTTATCATTAAGGGGAATTCTTTTCGCTCTTGTTTAGACAATGAAGTCAGATACAGTGTGACATAAGCTGTGCAAGAGCTTTATAGCCTTCCTCTGTCAGCAAAACAGCCAGGGATAGGGTGAACTACAGAGCCATGAATTTCTTGGCCAGTGCAAGATTCCATTAAAGGACGGATGGGTGTTTTAATCAATGGGGAAAAAATGAAATCAGCTGGACTAGAGAGATCAAGAACTGTTTGTTAAAGATTTTTAGATGCATTTTGCCCAAATAAAGACAAGGTGGGGGAGCTGTCCTTATGCAGCTCAAAAGCTTGTCTCTTGTACCATTCAAAGATATTACCTCGCCTACCTTGTCTCTCTAATACTCTGGGACAAACACAGCTACAGCAACACTGTAAACAACAATGGAAGACATCAAATTTTATCCGTAAGCATTTTGTGGATACCCATCTCAAACCTTGCATTCATCAGTGTGCAGCTTTTCCCTAATACAGCACAGTTCACACTACAAGGCAAATCTTGTCTAGGTCATGATTTAAATACCTTGAAAGCCACATACATATTAAAAACTAATTGGAAGGCCTGCAAAGGAAAAGATTTCAACTTTCAGTAAATTGTATTTTAGTGGCCCTGATACTGGAGATAAATTAATTGGACATCACTTTGAAGTGCTCAAGTGCAGACACAACAATATTTTTAAGTTGGATACACATGCAGAAGCAGTACTTGCTAACTTTGTCTGCCTCTCAACTAGGCTGCTATTTTACTGGGATTGTTCTTTTTCAAACAAATATTTTTACCCAACATTTCCTTGTATCTGTTGACTTAGAGATGGATCACGTTTAAGTGTGTAAAGTAAAGGAAGAGGATGCATAAAAACGTAATATATCTACCTATATGTTGCATTTGTAATGCAATCTCTGTCTATCTCTGGGTCCATTGCCATTGTTTATAGGCCCCAAACTGGGTTCCTCTCCTGGCTGTGTCAGAGACTTGCTGTTAAACTTTGAGGAAATGTTTTAGATAAACATTTTCTAACTGGGTGCCTAAAGATAGGCACATAGTTTGTCACCTAAGCAGAAGCAACCAGATTTTTCAGTATTGCTAAGTATGTTCCATTCAAGACCACGGAGTTACTTCAGATCTTGAGCCCAGTCTGGTGCAATTTGCAGTGTTTTCTTGGCAAAGTGATCTCATAGCAGTTAAATTCTTTGTCCTGTGATGTAATTGCTTAGCTGCATGACACAATTAATACATGATCTTTTGTCCAAGGATCTCAAAGCAACTTTTAAATAGTAATTAATCTTCACAACAGCCTTGTGGAGTAGAGATAATGATATCAACTTTAAATATGGGAAAACTGATGCACAGATGCCCCAGTTCAGGAAAGAAACCTTATTTTGGACAACATGTGCTTAACTTTAAGCATACGCTTAAAGTGAAACACATACCTAAGTGCTTTCCTGAACTGGGATCAGAAAAGTTAAGTTACTTCCCCAAGGTCCCACAGTGAATCAACAGCAGAAACCAGGGAATAACAGAACCCAATTAGCCTGAGCCTCTTCTAACCAGTAGACCATACTGCCTCTGTTAACAACATCCTTCCTGATAACCTTGCATAAACTGAGCTCTGCAGGGGAGGGGAAACAATTAGTGCAGAGAATGACAGCGCAGACTGGTGCCCTTACTTTAAAATATTAACTGCCTTCAGAAGGTGGTGTTTACCCTCCAAAGCATCATGCATTAATCCTAAATAATTCATAATTCACATAACTCACATTAATTCACAATAATTCACATTAAAAATCATGTGACACACAAGCTGCACCTTTACTTAATAGCTGGGTTTTTAGTTGGAATAGAAGATCCTTGAGTTTTATTTGAGAATTTCCAATGAATTTCACTTCTTTTTGAAGTGCATGTTTTCATTATCATACAATACTTCTTCTTACGCTATATTCCAATGAACAGAATGCTAGTTGTGGGTGCTTCTCTATTCATTTCTTTATTCTCTTGGAACAGAGACCAAACTTAAGTAGCTTTCCAAAGAAGAACTTGAAATTACTAAGACTCTTCGTTTTTTTGTTTTAATCTTTACTTGGACAACACAGAGCTTTTGCCATGCTACCTTTAATTAACGGAAACAGTTCACTGAATAAAAGAATGCCTAAAGGGAAGATTTTACATTCAAGAGAGGGCTTTGCATTACAAGTAGCTGACAAAGGGATCCCAGTAGTCCAGGCAATGAAATAAGCCTGAATTCTACTGTGTTGTGTATATCTTTGTATAATATGGCAAAAGACGCTACATATGTACAAAATATTATTAATTGTTTTCCTGGTTTTGCATATGAAACAGAAACTCAGTTATCACCATTACTGCTAATATTATTATTTATGTAAACACTCCAGTAAAGGACCGAGACCCCATTGTGCTAGCACTGTACATACATATAATGAAAAGATATTCCTGCTGGTAACCAATTGAAAAAATAACTAACATAGATGTCTCTTTTTCATAGTTACCAGCAGGGGCAACAGGTGAATATAACAAACAGATAATGGAGCTCAAGGTAAGAGTGAGACAATTGTGATTAATATAATAAGCAATGGTCACAGGTCACCAGACCATTGTGTCCATTGAAGGTGAATAGAAATCCTTCTTAAGGCAAACAATAACTATCTATATTAGCCCTCCATTCCTATAGCATGTGAGCACCTCACTATCTTTAGTTTATTTATTCTCACAGCCCCCTGGGAGGCTGGGAAATGCTATTATCCCCATTTTACAGATGGGGAACTGAAGCGGATTTGCACCAGAGGTCATACAGGAGAAGTCTGTGGTAGAAGCAGCGTTTGAATCCATGTTTCCAGAGTCTAAGGCTACTGCCATAATCACAGGCTCATTGTTCCTCTTCCTTGCAGGGATGTTGTAAGACTTAATTAGTTAATATTTATATAGCATTATAGTTATGAATGTTTAAATCACTGATATATAGAACTGCCGGCAGTACAAAATCTTTACTTGTGTAACCATTAAGTGAGACTAATTGAGAGGAGGGGCAGAGATAAAAATTAAGAAAGGAGGGCGGAGTTGAGGCAGGGTAGGTTTTTAATAAATTTATACAGCCAGACACATTTTTAAAAGAACTCAAATCCCTGTCAGGTGCCTAAATAAGAGCTGAATTTTTCAAAAAGCTTCTGTACCCAGTATGTTGAGATTTCTTTAATGTAACCACTTATTTTGTGCTTAGATGATAACAGAGCTGTTTTGAAAGTCTGGCCCATTGCTATTAAAAAAACAACTAGTTTTTAATCAGCTGATCCACTTGATCCATGTTCCATTAAATAAACTCTTTGTTTCGGACATTCACCATGTAAGTGTTAGCTTTTGTTAGTTATCATGTTTATGAATCTGGAATTCTCAGTATGATTTAAAAAGTGAAAAAGCGCCTCAGTCCATCTAACCCTTTGGGGTGATGAGGATTATTACAAATGCAGGCCTTTGTGTGTGAAGAACCTCAAAAAAGAGTGGCAGTTCTTGTAGGCAAGAGCACCAACAAGTGTCTCATGGGACTCAAAAAAATGATACTGTTACAAAATTGTGATGGGAAGGGTTTATCAGCTTCTAGCATTACAAAAAAAAAGTTTACTTGGAACTGGCACCGTGGATTGGGATAATTTCCAATTTCCTAGCATTAACTTACTGAAATCTGGAATGTAATTGTAAAATACACGTACAGAGCAGCTGTGATCATTTAAACTGTTTGCTGGTTTTGTTTTCTTTTCCTAATGCCCATATTTAGAGTTATTTATAAACAAAGTGATTATCCCCTAGCAGTTGGGAAACCAACCTATCAGCCTTTTTTCCTCAATTCTGGTGAGTGGGGCATGCTTGTGGAATGTTACAAGCTGCTGCTAAGAGGTGGGGTGGGATACATGACTATATTTCCATCTGTTCCATTGTGATTTACCCGGATTCCATGCAGATAAAGAATAGCTGTTACATCTGACAGACCTCCCATGGCTGCACTATAAACAGCAGGAAAGACCACCTGCTACACAGAAACTTATGTTATATCAAAGCAGCAAGGATGGCCCAATCCCAAATGGATGGCAGCAACACTCTAGGGCAGAGTGCTTGCCTGGTGGCTTAGAAATAGATATATATGTTTAAAAGAACCTTCAATCATTCCTGAGAAAGTGTAAATATTTGCATTGATCTAAAGAAAATGAGTTTAGATTTGGTGTCAGCCAGCAAATTTATCATATCTTGCCCCTTGGCTATTGCTTTAGGATTATAGCTTTGCTGCTTCATCTTACATCAACCAAATACTGTACTTCTAATTTCATCAACAACTGAGGCAAATTACCCGCATGGTTTTTTTCCCACATGAGAGAGCAGAATGTGTCTTTCTTTCTGCATCTTGAAATGCCTCCCAGTTCTTTCCCTTAGCAGCCAGGTAGTAAGATTACTCACATATAAAGGTGAGGACACAGAAAACAGAATTGTGTAAACCTAGGCCATACAACTGGAAGAGACCTCCTCAATCATCAAGTCCAGATCCCTGTTATCGCTTGCATCCCCCGTCATATAATCCCATTCATAAACATATAAAGCTCAGTCTTAAAATCAGCTGGTTTTTTGACCCCCACTCCTATGGGAGGCTGTTCCAGACCCTCACTACTCTGAAGGTTAGAAACCCTCATCCAATTTCCAGCCTAAATGTATTCATACACCACAGTTTGTTGATGTATTTGGTGAATTGTAGTGTTTGTGAAAGATGGTGAATTGAAACCCTTAGAAATTAGTCTTCATTTTTTTCTGTGACCCAGTGGATGGGGACAGCTGACCACTGTATGAGTTTTGCCACACTGTTTTCCCAGTGTGCCTCAAACCTGGCACCACTAAAGATAAGAGGAAAGTTCAGTTTACTTGCTCCTTTAGGGCTCAGTCACTCTGCTTAGATGGTCAAGATAGGTGCTGTATGTGGTGGCACATTTTGAGATGTTAATACTTGGCAACTGGACTGAAACCATAAACTCATATCCCATGAGCCACTGAAGAAGCATTAGATGGTAACAACTCAGAATGGCTGACTACTGACCTAGGCTGGATTCACACCAGCAAGCTAGAGGTGAAAGACTCCATCTGCTATTAACAATCCTTTGAGCCATCAAATCCCTCACATTTTACACCTGGAGGGTTTAATGAATTGTTGCAGTAACAAAGAGTCTAGATGGGTTGTATTTTAATTCTTTAATATTGCATGATCTCAGCAAGCTGTGTTTAAAAGGAACAAAGTGGAAACTTTATCCTGATCCATTCTAACACGGCAATGATATTACTAATATTTTCTAAATCAGAAATATTTTACTCTTGAAGTTGAATGATCTGAAATATCAAGTTCTGATGTATCTGAAATAATAAGTTCCACAGAAACCCACTTGAAAGTACATGGAATGTAGTCTCTTAAAGAAAGCCCTGAAGAGATCAATTGCCCATTTTTGTATCCCACTGGAACCCTGAATGCTAGGGCTAAATAGTCCAGTGGGATAGTGCACTGGCCTTTCACCCCTGGGGGCATGTGGTATGATCAAAACTTACTGAGGTAACAGAGGAAAACGAGACTGTCATTGCTATAGATATAAACACAGTTTCTTCCAGGCCTGTAATGTTACATGAAAAGTTTATGGTGCCTTAGCAAAGTTGTGCAGCAACCTCCTCCCACTTGGACTGAAATGGTAGAAACATCGCACTCACAACAAAGATGCAGTGGCAGAGCTGCGTGGGAAAATCTTCTACAGCACTTCACTAGTTCTAATGAATATAAGAACATAAGAGTGGTCATTCTGGGTCAGACCAAAGGTCCATCTAGCCAGGGCCGGCTCCCGACCCCAGCAAGCCAAGCGCGCGCGTGGGGCGGCATTTTCCCTGGAGGGTGGCAGGCGGGTCCGGCGGACCTTCCGCAGTCATGCCTGCGGGAGGTCCACCGGAGCCGCGGGACCAGCGGACCTCCCGCAGGCATGACTGCGGAGGGTGCGCTGGTCCCGCAGCTCGGGTGGACCTCCCGCAGACATGCCGGAGCCGCCGGACCAACGAACCCTCCACAGCTGCGGGAGGTCCACTGGAGCCGCGGGACCAGCGGATCCTCCGCAGTCATGCCTGCGGGAGGTCCGCTGGTCCCCGGGCTCCAGTGCACCTCCCGCACGCATGACTGCTTGGGGCGGCCAAATTGCTAGAGCCGCCCCTGCATCTAGCCCAGTATCCTGTCTACCCACAGTGGCCGAAGCCAGATGCTTCAGAGGGAATGAACAGAACAGGTAATGATCAAATGATCCATCTCCCATCATCCAGTCCAAACATTTGGAAGTCAGAGGCTTAGGGACAACAGAGCAGGGGTTGCATCCCTGAATATCTTAATAACATAAGAATGGCCCTACTGGGTCAGACCAAAGGTCCATCTAACCCAGTATCCTGTCTTCCAACAGTGGCCTGTACCAGGTGCCCCAGAGGGAATGAACAGAACAGGTTATCATCAAGTGAATGGCTAATAGCCATTGATTGACCTATCCTTCAGGAACTTATCTAATTCTTTTTTGAACCCAGGTATAGTTTTGTCCTTCACAACATCCCCTGGCAATGAGGTTCTACAGGTTGGCTGTGCATTGTGTCAAGGAGTACTTCCTTTTGTTTTATCAACCTGCTGCCTATTATTTTCTGTGGGTGATCCCTGATTCTTGCGTTTTATGAAGGAGCAAATAACACTTCATTATTCACTTTCTCCAAACCATTCATGGCTTTGCAGACTTCTATCATATTCCCCTTTAGACTTTCCAAATTTAAAAGTCCGAGACTTTTTAATTTCTCTTCATATGGAAGCTATTCCATAGCCCTAATCATTTTTTTGTTTCTTTGCCTTTCTCTGTACCTTTTCCAATTCTAATATTTTTTTTGAGATGGGATGACCAGAACTGCACGCAGAATTCAAGGTGTGGACATGCCATGGATTTATATAGAGGCCTTATGATAGTTACTGTTTTATTATTTATCCCTTTCCTAATGGTTCCTAGCATTCTCTTAGCTTTTTTTGGCTGACACTGCACATTGAGCAGATGTTCTCAGAGAACTATCCATAGTGACTCCAAAATTTCTTTCTTGACTGGTATTAGCTAGACCCCATCCTTTTGTGTGTATATTTGGGATTATGTTTTGCAATGTGCATTACTTTGCATTTATCAATATTGAATTTTATCTGCCATTTTGTTGCCAAGTCACCTAGTTTTGTGAGATCCCTTTGTAACTCTTTGCAGTCTGCTTTTTAACTATCTTGAATAATTTTGTATCTGCAAACTTTGCCACCTGACTGTTTACCACTTTTTCCAGATCATTTATGAAAATGTTGAACATTACTGGTCTCAGTACAGATCCCTGGGGACACCGCTATTTACCTCTCTTCATTCTGAAAACTGATTATTTATTTCTAATCTTCCCTCTTATCCCATGACTGGTTAATTTGCTCAAGAGCTTTTGGTGTGGAACATTGTTAAAGGCTTTCTGAATGTGCAAGTACCCTATAGCCATTGGATCACCCTTGTCCACGTGTTTGTTGACCCCCTCAAATAATTCTAATAGATTGGCGAAGCATAATTTCCCTTTATGAAAGCCGTGTTGATTCTTCCCCAAGAAATCATGTTAATCTTTACTGCAGTATCAACCAATTAGCTTGGTATTAAAATTAACCTTATTGGCTAATTGCCAGGATCACCAATGGAGCCTTTTAAAAAAAATGGTGTCACATTAGCTATCCTCCAGTTATCTGGTACAAAAGCTGATTTAAGTGATAGGTTACATATCGCATTTAGGTGTTCTGCAATTTCATATTTGAGTTCCAAAGGAACTCTTGAATGAATATCATCTGGTCCTGGTGGCTTCTTAGTGTTTAATATATCAATTTGATCCAAAACATCCTTTAGTGACACCTCAATCTGGGACAGCTCCTCAGATATGTCACCTAAAAATGAGCATTGCCATTTTGTCACATGCACCTGTCTAAACTTACGGACAAATAATATCTTTAAGCCAAAATGTTATCTCATTTACAGTGATGTGAATCTGGAGTGGAGATATTCAAGGTGTATAGTGCAGCAAGTGAAATCAGGTTCTAGTCCTTTGCATGATATATGATCTCTCACTTGGGGATCACAAAGCACTTTACAAGTAGTGGGGGCCTAATTGTACTCTTTACTCTGGTATGACTCTATTGGCTCCAAATTTATTTATAACAGTGTAAATGAGGTCAGGATCAGGTCCTTCACCACATAAAATGACTGTGAAGTTAATATGTATCATTATACATATTTTACAGGTGACTAAACTGAGGACTCCGAATAATGGGACTAAAGGGCTACATTCCGCTCTCATTTGAATGAATGTCATGCTGAAGCAACTCCTCTGAGTCCCTGAAGTTATTCTGAATTTTCACTCATGTAAACAAAAGTAGAATTAGGCCCAAAGAATTCAGACACAACTCCTAACACCATATAATGCTTTCCAAAAATAGTTTACTTTTAATTACATTCTAAATGATTTTTTTTAAAGGATATCAATTCTTCCTGTTTTTAATCCATTGAAGGACACAAAACACAAAGGCAGGTGAGGAAAAACCAAGTTCAGAAGTGACCCAAATCAGAGGATACCACAGACCTGCTACACTCAGCTCTGGCTCCATGTCAGGGATGAAGGTAATTGTTGCACTCTTAGATAAAAAGAACAGGAGTAATTGTGGTGCCACAAGTACTCCTGTTCTTTTTACGGATACAGACTAACATGGCTGCTACTTTGAAACAACTCTTAGATAAGATTCTGACTGATGTTTGCATTCTGGGAAAATTTGATAATGGCAGTCAACAGGAGTAGGCCTAACAGGGAAGGCAATAGGAGAGTATAGGGAATCTAGGAATGTAAAACATCTTCGAGCTTTGGCTACAAAACTGGCCGGTAAAAATCCCCAACAAGTCTAGAGGGCCTGCTTTTTGACTCTGAGGCAGATCTCAAGTAATAAAACTGTTCAAAATGCCAAATGCTCTCTTGATCTATTTACTTTTCTAACAGGCATTTCACACGCTCAGAGAAAAAAAAACATTTGAAATTAAAACCTTCTTCCTTAAAGCTGAGTTTTATAGACTTTGACATAAACCTTTTCCCTCCTCTCTTTTAATTCTCCTCCTGATCTTCTCAGGTCTGGAGAAAGTAACCAGAGGGTCTGAGCTAAATACAAGGTGGGGCAGATTGTTAAGCATAAGGAGCTCACACATGCTGTAGGAGACCACTTACAATGAAGTGGCCAATTAAGGGTTACTAGGCAGTAGGGTGTGTTACAAATTGTTGTAATGAGCCATAAAACCAGTGTCTCTGTTAAGTCCATGGTTTTTAGGCTAGATCTACCCTATAAATTTACAATGGTATAACTACATTCGCTCAGAGGTGTGAAAACTCCACACACCTGAGCAATGCTGTTATACTGACCATACCCCAGTGTAGAAAACGCTATGTCACCAGGAGGGCTTCTGCAGTCTACATAGCTACCATCTCTCATGGAGGTGGATTAACTACGCTGATGGGAGATACTGTCCTGTTGTGTAGTAGCATCTTCACTGAAGTGTAGACATGCCCGTAGTGTCCAGCAAAGTTATGAGTTGCCAGACTTGTCTTTTGAAGTTGATCTGCAGGTTTCATTTGAGGATGAGGACTGAGAGGTCAGATATGGAGTCATCGCTTTGTGAAAAGTGTTCACCCAGAGGTGATAGGGTATTTTTGTGTTTTTATCATTTTTCTGTGTGAATTCATTTGAGATAATAGTGATAAACATTCCAAAGGAACATGCACAACATCTTGGACTTAACAGAAACACAATTTTATGGCTCATTACAACAGCTTATAACACACCCTACTGCCTGCTAACCCTTAACCGTCCACTTCATTTTAAGTGCATGATGTGTGAACCCCTTATGCTTAACAATCTATCCCACCTGGTATTTAAGCTCAGGGACTTTGATTATCTTCTCCAAAGCTGAGGAAGAGCTTTGTGAAGTTTGAAAGCTTGTCCTTTCCTCCAACAGAAGTTGGTCCACTAAAAGTTATTATCTCACCCAGCTCTCTCATATCCAGCTACAACACTGAAAATTGTCAGAAGAGATCGTTAGGGATCCAGTTGCCACTGAATTTTACTGGAATTAATTCCCTTAAACACAAATCCCCAGTGTTATTTTTTACATTGAAAAGATTAGCAGAATGCAAAACATGTGCTTGAAACAACATAGGATTGCCCAAAGTAGTTCTCCATTTCCATTTAAACATCGATGGAAAATTGGTGATTTCAGTATGAGCATTAGCATAAAGTGTTTATGCCTTTCTCTCTCTCTCTCTCTTTTTTTTTTACAATATGTAATAGTTTTCTGGGTAATTTATAGTTAATGTACATGTAAATTTCCCCAGAAACAAGTGTGTAGTGTTGTGTGTTTGCATTGGCCTTGTAGTTACAATTAGACATGATAAAAATCTGTGTGTCACAGAATGGCTTGAACAAATACAGCCCGAAAGTCCTTGAGGAAATGTCAAAGAGGCTACATAACATGGTATATGGGGCACCAGGTCTTCCCTTGTGTGATCACAGTTCAAGTTACAGTAAACTTCATATGCTTGTTAATGAAATAGTTTTTAGTCTCTGAGCTCAGACCACATGTGATTTCCAACTTTTGGCACAACTTTTATTCTGCTCTGGAAATACCTAACAAATGAGCTAGGGTCTCATGAGTGAGTTGCCTCTCCCCAATAAGGAAAGCAAGAAAACCTTGGGTCTAATTCTTCTCTCATTTATGCTTGTGTAAATCAGGAATAATTCCATTTAAATCAATGGAGCCAGACTCTCAGCTGATGTAAATTGACAACATGGTTTGAGATAACTCTATATTGCTGGAGGTACTTCCATTTTGGATGAGACATAAAACTGATTTCTTGATCACTTCTGGTCATGAAAGATCACATAGAACTTTTAAGAAGAGCAGGAGTGTTAAATACAGTTTCCTGGCCAAATTCCAGAATATGTAATTACAATCTGTCCATCTAACCTTTCTTTTGAAAGCCTAAATAGATCCGGTTTCCCTGTTCACTTCCTATCCTAAAGTGTTGTGGAGAGTTTATGTACACTCATAAAGAGTGGTAGGACGTCAGTGTTGGGTGAAATGATATTGCTCTATGTGTATTTTGTAAAGTGCTTTTGGATTCCTTGGGATTACTGATGCTGCATACCTATGTAATAAAGATTTTTCACTACTCTTGAAAAAGTCATTGGCACTGTAAGTTAATTCATGTCTATATTATGGTCTCCCAGGACCCTAAAAGAAGTAGAATGAGGAGTTAGAACAACATATGACCACTTATCCAACTCTTGTGCCCACCAATCTGCTATTTAACAAAGGGAAAGACAAGCAAGTTTGAAAATGTTCAGAGATGCATAATTCTGCTCCATGACTAGAGACATCTGCAATTCTGTATTAATTGCTGACTCAATGCTTGCAGCCAACAGTACGTGAATTGCAGATAACCAGGCACCTTTGCAATCAACCCTGAAACATTTAACTTAATAGACATTAAGTGCAACAAAGTGCTCACTCTTCCTTTTCAATAATAGGATTTTGTCTCTGCATCACCAGTGTTCCTCAAAGGGTAAAAATTATCAGTTTCTCTGTTACCCTGCTACAAGTTATACAAAATACTTGCATTAAGTGAAATGTAAATAATACAGTGTTTAAATACAGACCTTTAGAGCCTTAGTTTGTTTCATCAGACCAAGACCAAGAACAATCCTTTTTTTAACAATCACCAATCGCTGCTTTCAAAAGGAAACCACCACACCAATATAAGATTCCTCCATGTGCCTAAGCTGACACTAAAAGGTACATTATAAGTGAAATATTGCTGTGTTATTTTAAACATCCATTTTGCAGATTTTAAGGAAGCCATTTAATTCCCTGATCATTCAAAGAACTGAGGCACTTCTGATATTGAATAGTAACATCTGCTGAACTAAAACATTCTAAAACAGCGTCTCCAGACTCAACTTTGTATTTGAGGAATGTGCTTATTATAACAGAGCTCTTGTTAACACCAACACTGGGTACTATACTTCATGCTGAAGGTGAAGTCTGTGACTCTAACCTGCTGATTCTCTCTACAGGGACATTACAGATATTGGAGCAGCCTGTCAGCAGCATAATGTGCAAACCATATCCCCATTGCTAAGCAACAGAATGGGGTCCCATTTTTGAAAACAATACGAAACAAAACCATCAGATAAGTTTAGGAAAAACCTTTTTTCTCTGAAAAACAAAACAAACAAAGAAAAACTGTCTTTTTCTCTTCAGGAGATTTGGAAAAAAATCATCAAGAGAATGAAACAAAAGTTGATTTTGATAAGAACTACCATTAGGCAGTTAGCTTGCAATGGATAGTTTATCAGAGTTGAGCCCCCTTTTCCTGTTTGTTGATTATTCTCAGAGAGTTTAGAATTAGAAAACGCTGGTCTACATGCAAAAGTTAGGCTGCAATAGCAACGTTGGTCAGGGGTGTGAAAAATCCACACACAGCTATGTCCAGCACAGCTATGTTGATCTAACCCGGAGTGTAGACGCAGTTATGACAATGGAATAATTCTTCCATTAATGTTGTTATCATTAAGGGAAGTGGTGCTCCTACACTGACAGAAAAAACCCTTCCATCAGTGTAGACTATGTCTACACTATGAGGTTATGCCAATATAACCACGCTCACAAAGCTATGCTAGTATAGTCTCTGTAGTGTAGACATAGCCTAAGGGCTTGTCTTCACTGCAGCAGTAAGCTCTCGTTAGTACACTCCAGTTACTCCACTCTGTTAGCCTGGCTAGCACAGCTCAAGTGAGAATAGAGTGAGAGTGACCCTACTGCAGAACAACATACAAGCTATACAGGGTGATTGGATTAGCAGAATGTTTGGATGAGCAGTTGATGACTTGCTGTAATTCCAGCCACTGCATCCCCACTGCATTACTCTGTCCAGAGCCAGGAACACTGCAGCTCCCAGATATATAATCTGTGACAGAGCAGCCAGCTCAAGTTTAAAGCACCACTTAACCAAGGCTAAAGGGTTTGTTTGTTTTTTGTGTTGGGAGGAGTCAGGTTAGTGGCAAAATTCCAGTTATAGTTTGAGCTAACAGTGAAATTGGACAAATTGGAGAGAGTCCAGTGGAGGACAATGAAAATGATAGGGGGCTGGGGCACATGACTTATGAGGAGAGGCTGAGGGAACTGGGGTTATTTAGTTTGCAGAAGAGAAGAGTGAGGTGGGATTTGATAGCAGCCTTCAACTATCTGAAGGGGGGTTCCAAAGAGGATGGAGCTAGGCTGTTCTCAGTGGTGACAGATGACAGAACAAGAAGCAATGGACTCAAGTTGCAGGGGGGGGGTCTAGGTTGGGTATTTGGAAAAACTGGAATCTCCATCCTTAGAGATTTTTATGGCAAAGCTTGACAAAGCCCTGGCTGGGATGATTTAGTTGGGGTTTAGTCCTGCTTTGAGCAGGGGGTTGGACTGGATGACCTCCTGAGGTCTCTTCCAATCCTAATCTTCTATGATTCTATGAAGACAACTAGACAAATAGTTAATTATTTTAATATTGATCTCAGGTTGTAAATTTGAACACAGTATAAATCCCTAAACTAAAACAGAAATAATCCCAAACTAACATCTCTCTCACTCTTTTTTTTTTTTAAACTACATAATATCTACAAGAGCTGGATGAATCAACAAACAGGGATGAACCCAGGAGATTAGAAATAAGTGTTAACAAGAACACTGGAGCTCAATTTATTTGAATATTGATGAATTTCAGATCCAGTTGTGAACTTCTTTGCCTGGACCAAACTCCAGTATAGGTAATGAAAAAGTCTGGGACTGACATTGGTGACATACCACATGAAATAATGTCTCATCTTATTTCTGGCCCCAGGAAGCAGCAGAACTCTCCCAAGGGACCTTGTTCTTACAAGAATTTCTGTTACAAGAGGTATGGATAGTCCAGATACACTTCAGATCAGGTGAGAACTGGTCCTAGGGATGTGTGGACAGGGCATATGTAGCCTCACTACATGTGGTGTTGCCTTGGTGGGAAAAGCTCTGACTAAGAGCAGCAGTATTCAAGCATGTTTTCCCTTTTTGATTAAGAGCTGGAAGGAGGAGTAGTGAGGGCCAGCTGGGGACAGAGAAGGAAGGGTTTTGAAAAAAGTGACCCCTCCAAAGTAATTCTTATATTTCTGTAAGAACATGTAAGACTGGCACTGAATCAAGATACTACATTTTGAGTGCTTATCCACACCAAACTAAAGAAAAATGAAAATTGTGGGGTTCAACCATCAGTAATATCTACTGTGTGTAACAGAAGTCAGGCTCAAACAGCTTCTGTGAATATCTATAATAAAGCCTCTTAGAAGCAGCTCTAGGTCAGGATGCTTTCTATCAGCTAAAAGAAGCTTTACAAAAAAATCTCTCTATTTTTTTGCTAAAACTGCCCATAGCTGATCTGAATTTCTTGATCCTGGTGCCTAAGCCTTTATCATTCTATCTTTCAGAGCAGAAACTTCCATTTTCTCTGCACGACTTTCTTCCTCTGTTTCCATTCTATTGCAGAAATAAATTTGGTATGAAACCAATGCATTTTATTTCTCCTTAGGGTGATTGGGGTTGGTTTACCTTTGTTTTTCTTATTTATAGGATGTCTTTATCATCATATCAGAGCAAAAAATCATGGTCTTTTTCTTGCAGCAATATACTGTACTGTGGTGGCCTTTTCTTTATTAAGGACAGGAAAAAACTTTAGTTTTTCAGTAACAGTACTTTTACTTCACTGTTGAACATTTCACATTGCTGTAGATTTCAGAATCTCCTTCAGTGCTATCCATACACATATTATATCTCTATATATCTATATATCTATATAGATATAAAGTTAGACAGTCACTAGTGAATTTCAAACAGAGGTGATTTTCAAAAGCATATAATTTTAACAATATTCAGCACGTTTAGGCCCTGATCCTGTAAGCACCTAAGGAAATACATAACTTTACATTCTTGAGTGATTCCTTTTAAAACCAATGAAACTACTGAGGTTCATAAACTTAATCATGCATGTGAGTGTTTGCAGGATTGGAGCTTTACATAATAATGTTCAGAAAATGGAAGCTTTTCCCCGATCCTGATTTTTGTTTTTCATTTGCAATCAAAGGATTTTAGTTTCTGCTTTAAGTACAACTGTAAAAGGAATCTTACTTACGGAGCCACTAAAATGATGACTTCATGGATATGTGTACATTCACAGAGCTAAGATGAACTTTGGAAAACATTCAGATATGGGTACAATTTCAGATCTGTATGAGCATTCATAAATCCAAACACACACACACTCACACAAAAATGCTCCTAAGACAAAAGCAGATGAAATTGATAAGTTTTAACATTTTGCATTCTCAAAGTTCTGCTGCTTTTCTCATGTATATGTGATTTATATTGTGTCAGTTAAATATGTCACAAAATGCCCTTCTAGAACACCTTCCATGCATACATATCTAAGCACCTTAGTGAGCTTTAGTGCATTAAGCCTGATAACACATCTATAAAGTAGATATGTATCAGTATATCCATTTTACAATGGTTAAGTGAATTATCTATGGTAGGGTCACACGGTATGTTATTGGCAGAGCTGGGAATGGAACCATAGTGTTGCTTAAATTATAGGTTGTCTTGTTATACCATGCAGTTGAATTCCTTTCAAAAGAATATTAAATATATTTGTTGCATGACTGGTAGAAAAACAGATGGTTAAGTGCCAAAGAAGAAGTCTTTCTGTTCAGTTACCCTCGCCATGTCAAGAAGAAAAAATATATTTCTTTGCATCAGTGAACTGTTCAATATGGTTAACAACATCAGTGAATCCATTTCCTCCAAACCCTGGGAGCTATTATAAAGGAAGATTGTTAAGAGTGTCACATTTCCTTGCTTTATGCTTAAAAAGAAGATGCACTATATTCAATACCACCACCAGAATATTTAGAAAACGGAAAGAGACTGTAGCGCTCCCAACTACCCAAAGCCTCACTACAGGTTTTCTCTGGGTTTAGAATCAATTTAGGGAAATAGCTAGGGTTGGGTTTCATATATTTGAACCAGTTTATCCCTTGGGGGGGGGGTCACAATTATCTGCATCTATGTGATGAATACCTGTAAATGTGTTCACAGAAATATTAGACTATAACTGATCATGTGAACAAGCTAATATGTCTTTTTCACATGCAATTGGGTAGTTGAGGTATGTGCAAATATGCATGAGAGCACAAATGTGAAAATCTGGCCCTAAAGGTTGGTAACAAATCAGTTTTACAATCTAATGGCAGAGATATTCACCTATCACACAGTTACTCTCATCACAGTGTAATGTAATTCTGGGTTTAATGTGGGTTACATCATTCATATAGTTAAAATTACACATCCACATTAGATTGCTGAAATGCTACGTATAGTCAGCCCTCCTGTATGAATGTGAGAGCTGGACACTTTAAAAGGACACTGAGAGATAACTCAGAGCAGCTGAGTTTTGGTGTTGTGGAAGAATGTTAAAAATTAGCTGGATAACCAACACTACGAATGACAAGGTGGTGAAAAAGATGAATTTAATAAGAGTACAATACTTGTGACCATAGGTAAGAGAATAACATCTTTCTGTGGACACATGACTCACCAATCAAAGAATGACTTCAGCACTCATACTATGAGGCAAGATCACAGGCAAACAAGGAAAAGGAAGACGGAGCACCCATTATGTTGGAAACATTGCCAGAGGGACTGGTAACCAAAGGGAAATGGAACTTTTACAACTCTTTTGCAACTGTGAAAGATGGAAAGAGGTGGTTGACAACCTCCATATTGGAGATGTTATGTGAAGAAGAAGAATCATTCATACAAACTCTTTCCCAAAACACTTTAATGCATATTGTAGATAGCAGCTGTGCAAATACATTGTATCATGAATATACTAAGTCATTCCTTCATAATTATGTTAATGGTGGATGCATCTGATAAGCTGAAATAAAGAAATAATAATAATTCATGGCATATAGATAGCTATTTTCATCATAGGATCTTAAAGAATACAACAAAGCTGACAGAATACAACAAGGCACAGTCAAGAGAGAAAAGAGATATTTTCAGATTAGATTGTACAAGGAGTTGTGAGTCAAAGATGCAGAGAAATACAGGAAGGTTGTTCCAAATCAAAGGAGCTGTAGTGCAGCAGTAGGAAGCTCTTGTCCTAACAGTGGCAAGACCATGTTGAGGGACAGAAAAGGCAGTGAATGGAGGAATTAAGCAGGTGAGCAGAGAAAAATAAGGTCATACTTCTCTCATCCATTCAGGGTTAATTAGGATAGCCTATATTGTGTGTTGTTAAATTTTCTGGTTGATTAGGTTTGCCTTCAGAGCAGCTTGTTCCTTTGTGGACTCTCAGAGACAGTAAGCTATTGGCACACACTCCTTTTACTCTTGTTGTACAAGACACCTCATGGAATGTTTCATTTAAGTGAAATACATTAAAATGTAATAGAGTGACTCAGTTCAAATGGTAATGCTTTAGACTCCCTGTTGAGAACTGTGATGACTGGAAAGTAATATGATCAGTGCAAACATTAGTGAGAGTTTACATTTTCTGGCTTTTTTTTAACGTGTATTTACTGCTGGTTTTAAATTTTGAGTCAATTGCATGCTCATGAAATCATGAAATTAAAGACTAATAGGACAATATTTAGTGTGGACAGGTGACATAGAAAATTCCTCCATATATGTCTGCAAACCCATCTCAATCCTCACCTACTGTGGTCCCCCACAGGTTTACTGATATAGTTTTATCCTAAACCATGGCATCCCCTGCTATCATACTCCTATGCATCCACACACAGTTCCAGTAATTCATTTTGGTCCTGATTCTGAAACACCCTCCTGCTACTCCAGTTCTCATCCATTTGGCTCTGCTAGTAAATCTCAGCTGCTATTTCAGTTCTGACTTGTACAACAGAGAGCCACCTACTCAGATCATTGCTTTACTTGAAACCCTCTGCCTTCCGGTGAGTGTGTTCAATCCTGGTTCACTACAAAATCTGCCCATTGTGCTCCTGTGACAAGTTCGCCCCGGGGTGCCATCTGGAACTGGGTTACCTCTGAGCCCTATGACTCACCAACTTGGTCTTCTGCTCAGCATTGTGCTGCTGTGACAGGCTATAGCCCGCTCCCGCTGCTACACTCCCACAATCATTCACACAGGCAGGGACACACCCAGTTGCAGTTGCACGCAGGCTTTGGCCAGCCACTGCATGAACTAACAATAGAGAGGCTGCAGCCAAAAGAACCCCCATCCTAGGATTCCAGAGCTGTACTGTCCTGCTCTGATTGAAACCCCGACCAGTATGAATTTATTACCCAGTTCTCCCCTCCCTCAATGTGCAGAGCAATATGCAACAAGCCTGTGTTAAACCCAGCTGAGATTTTTCCCCAGACTCTTCACTTAAAGGCGCACTGGTTGAGATTAAAATATAAAACAAGTGTATTAACTACAAAAGATAGATTGTAAGTGATTATAAGTGATAGCAACAGATCAAAACACATAACCTAGTAAATAAACAAAGCCACAAAGTAAGTCTAAAATACTAGATAGATTGGATATGAATTAGCAAATTCTCACCCTGGTTGATGATTCAAGCAATCCACCAGGTTTCCATACACAAGCTAGAAATCTTTGGGACCAACACTCCCCCCAGTTCAGTCTTGGATCCTTAGGTGTTTGCAGGAGTGTCATTGTATGGGGAGTGAGGCACCTCGACGATGTCACACTCCACCTTATCTAGCTTTAACATATGGCGGGAACCGTTTATTCCAAAATCAGTTCCCAGCCCAGTTTATGGAAAAATACAGGTACCCAAAACGGAGATCAGTGTCATGTGGTCTGGGGACAAACCTTAGCATGCTCTGTTGAGTCATAGCATCCATTACTCATAGGCTGTCTGGGGCATTCTCAGGAAGGCTCACCAGGTAGGGGATAAGCTTCTCCTAAGGCTTATTGTTTTTCCTAATGACCCACTACCCTGAGTAGGCCCTTCATAACCAGCTGTCTAGGCTGGAAGCATTTTGCCTAGTGGGTGTCACCCACATGTAACCACATCTGAAACATGGATACATAGTCAATATCTATAACTTCAAATATAAAAAAATGATACATGTTCTGAATAGGATAATCATATTCAGCAAATCACTCAGGTTTGGCTCTGCCACCATTCGGTGTGATGGAGACATGGCCAGGACAAACCTAAGTGGTTTTGGGACCCCATGTAGCAGTTTGCAGTTCTTGGACAGGGAGCCAGGTCCAGCCCCATGGTACAGGAGCTGCCACTGTGTGGTTAGTGGTGGGTGAGTTCGCTTTCCAACACACACATGAACACAAACACACAGCCTCCTCCAGTGATAATTTTTTGGAAAGGTCTCAGTTTCAGATTTTGCTCTGAGCCCTCAAAAACTCTCCATGCAGCCCTGCGCCCCAGAGATAAGAAGCTGGTGCAATAACCCATTGTACCCCTTAACCCTTCATTTTAAGGAAAATCCTCTCCTAATGTTAGAACACATTAACCCTCCTTCCCTAGCGTTTTGCTGTGGGAAGTGAACATCTTTCTGGAACATGGTTGCTGGCCATGTTCTGAGAACTCAAAAGGCCAGTCTACATTTGGGCATGCAACTTTGAGGGGGTTGAAAATCCAGCTTCTCTATAAAGGAAAAATAAGCTGTCAGGAATCCAAAACTACCAAATGCCAGACTCAATTCAGACATGATACCAGTTCCAGATGTGGAAGTGTGCTGTGCACTCATTAAGAGGTGGTTTGGCATAAAGGTGTTTTCCCATTGATATTGTTCAGATTATGATTGCCTAACAATCCTTTAAAATTCCACCACCTATACACCTATATTCACATATATTATGCACGTGTATATTCTGATTTGATATCTATTTGTCTTTCAATATTTATGTTACACAAATTTTAAAAAAAGAGTCCGATATAGTCAAACTGCTCCTGTTTTTATAGGGACCGCTTTAACTATGTAGACTTATACATGCAAATTACAGTTTTCATTTTATTGTCAATGTCTGTGACTTGTTAAAGTTAATCATGTGTTCATTTTATGCTGACCATTCATAGCATCAGCAGCAGCGGTGCGAATTACCTAACCCACCATCATAAAATCTAGCGAAGTCCTATGCTGCAGAAGTTACAGTATTACTTGTAAGTTAGCATGCACCTGAGGTTTAGAATAAAAAACAGAACAATGTTTAGGACAATTGCCAAATAAAGACTTGTTAACACTGGGTCAGAAACAATAAGAGAAATAGCATTGTACAGTATTAGTGAAAAAAATGTATGTATGCAATTTCCTAGTGTTTGAAATCTTTGTGGCTAACAAGGCTCAGGGTTTTGTTGTAAAAAGCAGCCAGTTTCTTGTTTAGTTCTGTATACAACGTCTACATCCTGTTTGATCAAAATACTATGTGTGTTCTAGGGGCTGTTCTTAGGTCTGCCTTCTTTATATAAAGTTTAGAACAATGTTATATCAAATAATGAAATATATACATGATATAATAAAATCAGATGCAGGATGAACAGTTTCTGTCATATGCATACAATCTGGCACTACTATAAACTGTTTAATAAAATATTCTTTAACCACATTATTTAAAGATGTATCTTTGGGATGAGACACCCAGATGCTGACCATAGGTGGTTATTAAAAATCTCATGTTTTTTTTGTAGGGGTAGGAGTATTGGATCGGGAGCATGGGTCATTTTTCTCTTTGCATAATTACTTTCTGGATAAGACTTAACTTTATATTCAACTGGATATGGTGTATTCAAAGCTGTTATGTAATGAGGATGTGTGTTGTGTAACAACTGTTATGTTCCATTCTAGCAGTGGTTGCATTTCAGTGCTAGGTGAAAAGTTCCCTATATATAGTTTGGGAACTTCTGGATGAAAGGCATGGTACAAACGCAAATTCATGCTTACCTAGATATTTTGTGATATATAATCACTGCCATTGTATTGGCACCTAAACAATTAGAAAATGGTGGCTACAGCTTGCTTTATAATGCGAATTTTACTTGACATAAGCAAATGATGGGGAAACTATAAAAAACAAAATTTCCTCCTAGTGAAAAGCAAATTTCAGTTTTATGTGCACCATCAATTGGTGTTCATTTTCCGTGAATTTTCAAATGATTCAGATTTACTAGCCCAGATACTGACAAAAAGTATATTTTACTCTCAAATATTGAATGAAAAAGAAAGTTCCTTAGAGTCAAATCCTCTGCTTTGGCACCACAAGTGAGAGTAAAACAGTTTCAACACTGAAATCTGTGTTGTGCTGTGGGTGAAAGCGTACAGAAATGAAGTAGAAGCTATTGGACCCAATCCTTCCTATTTATGGGAATTGTGCCACTGCCTAAGCAAGATCAGACCCTAAGAATTGGGTTAGGGATACATTTGCTGTCTGCTTCTGAAGGATAGGAAAGAATTCCCATTTAGTGGTATAGTTTGGCCTTACCCAGGTACAGTTTTGGAACCCAAATATTTCATTTGTTGTGCAGGAAAGAAGTGTCATTTCCTAGGAATTCAGTGTTATTCAATGGAATTCAACCTGCTGGCCAGGAAACACCTTATGGGCAAGTTTAATTTTTCAGCTTGGGGGAGCCAAAAAGCAGCCATCATTATTGTGAAAACTGTCAGCTGTCTATTCAACAGTTTAGAACAGGAAGCAAAGGAGAAATGCCTGTCCAGATTAAACTGTAGGTTATTGTTTTCTGCCTGGGATACTGCTGAATGGTAAATCAAAGTAGCCAGAATGATTTCCCAAACTGTTAATCATGTTCAGCTCCTATGAGAGAAACAATACAACACCAAGAATCATGAAATACAGAGAAGGAATTACCCATAACAGAAATATATACCAACAATACATTCAAACAAAACAACAGACACAACACTGGACAGTATATACAGGGCCGGCTCCAGACCCCAGCGCGCCAAGCAGGCACGTGGGGCGGCATTGTCCTGGCAGGGTGGCATTTGGCTCCGGTGGACCTTCCGCAGTCATGCCTGCGGGAGGTCCACCGGAGCCCTGGGACGAGTGGCACTGCTGCAGGCATGACTGTGGAGGGTCCCCTCTTCCCGCGGCTCCGCTTGAGCTCCCGCAGGCATGACTGCAGCGGGTGCACTGGTCCCGCGGCTCGCACGGAGCTCCCACAGGCATGCCTGCGCATGCTCCACCGGAGCTGTGGGACCACGGGACCGTCCGCAGGCACTTCTGCCCCGGCCGCGGGACCGGGGAAGGGCGGCACGAGCAGCGCGGCGCGCCGCTCTGCTTGGGGCAGTGGAATTTCTAGAGCCGCCCCTGAATATATAGTCTATTTTGAATGTACTTAACAAGATACTGAAAAAGTCCCAACATGTCTGGACTTTGTTAAAGCTGAGATTTTCAAATTAGGCTAGGTTCCACATTCTGTAGTCCAGTTGTTTCCTGTTTCTTCTCTGAGGACCAAATCTGCAAAGAACCTGAGTACCTCCAACTCTCATGGAAGCCAGTGGGTTAACCAAATGGGATCCGCCTTCAATTAGGCAGACCCTGCAATATTTGGAGCACATCCTAAACAGTGCTGAGAACTCTAACTCCCTTTGGCCTCAGTGATAATTCAGGGCAATCATTTCCTCACAGGGGTCAGATCGTGGATAAGGACTGGATATAAACTGAACAAGGACCTCAGGACTTGACTCAATGGGAGGTGAAAGTGCTCAGAATGTATGTATCCTCTTTGTGTTATGGATCTGTCTCTGGTTCCTTATTGTAATCTCCAAGCAGGGCCCATTTCTCATTTTAGGGATAGGAGTGTGATGATGCCTATTTCCCTTTTTTTGTTTGGGATGTTAAGAACCAGCTTCCTTTGTTTCCTTAATCAACATCTCCAGGAGATATCAAAACATAACCTCTTCACCTTTTCCAATAGGTAGCACGACAGCAGTAGAGGAAAAGCATTTGCACACATGATGTAAACAGCCTTCCATTCAAAGAATGAAGAATGAATGGCTTGATGGATGCTCTCTTTTCCCTAACTGCGCTGAACTTGCGAGTACCAGTGTGTGGTGTTATAGATTCCATCTGTTAGCAAAATGCCATCAAATCACTTCGATGCCTCACTGCGTTCTTTATAATTTGTCTGTTTCCACTTCAAGGCTGCTAGACACATTTTCTTGTGCAACAGATTTCAGTGTCAGAAGGAAAACTTGAGAGGTGAATAATTTGTGCTGCAAGACAGAATTGAAGTTACGCTCACCTTGAATGGAAAACTGCATTGTTATGGATTGCAACCTAATGTCTTGTTATACCTATCAGAAGAAGAGAAACAAGGAAACAACTACTGGATAAATATGCTACTTTCCCTTCCTTTATGCCTTTTTTTAATTTTATTTTTCTGATACTGGTGATTTTCTTTAAAAGCAGAAAACTTGTTAAATGCTTTTAAAACTATGAAGCTTGATCCTGCAAAACTTTTAGTATGTGATTAATGTCACTCATGTGAGTAGTCTCACTGGCTTCCATGTTCCTTGAGAGTTGAGACTTAATACTCAAAGGCTCAATATTAAAGTCGGCAAATGCATCAGCATTATTGAGCACAAACACTCACACTGTATATCTGCACTGAAGTAAACACTCCCAAGTTGCCCCATCGGTAGGCCTCATTTGAAACCTGAAATGGATTAGTCGGAGGCCTGTCTCATTTTCAGTTAATCCAGACCGTTGGTCAACAACGTGGATTTTTTTTTTTATCTTGAACCTTACAGTGATAGTACAACTATTCCAGGTCCAATCAACCCACTCTGTGCAAGTAGCTTTGTGGGAATGGGGAAAACCATGAAGAATTTGTTTTTAACAGATCATAGAAACAAACACAATTATCACTATATGAGTCTGAGCTGCTAAATGTGGATCTGTATTCTGATCACCCAAAGATTAGAGGTTCAAATCCAGGTTTGGATTGAGCCCATTGCTGAGATACAGGCTAGCTCTGAAATCCAGATCAAGAGCCAGTTTTGAATTCTTAAACAATTTAGGGATGTTGTAAATTTGGGTTTTTGTGAGGCTTCTCTCTAATTAATAAAATCATGTGGTTTAATTGAAGAACTAAATTACATTTTAGAGCCTATACTTAAGACACAAATCTGGATTGTGCTGAATTCTGGCATTGGAAATTTCATGAAGAGGAAGATTGTGATGGTGGAATGTGCAGTACGTGCAATTCTCTACATAAATCAATATCTTACTGAAAATATGGTCTCATTCTTCTCAGGTTTATGCAGTAAAGTGTAATTTTGCCTCCCGCCTCCATGCCCTCCCAAACATGTATTTTCATTGAAAAATAATCCCTGTTGAATAGCAAATTTCTGGTGGGATAAAATACACAATTTAGCCAAAGAGAGTAGAATTTTCACCACTTTCAGTGTGGACACCAATTGTTCACACTAGCTAGTTGTTGGAAATGGTAGATACTTATTTAAACTTGGTTTAATTAATCTAAAATGTGACCATTTCTTTACAATCGTTGGTAGAATTATACCTCCTAGACTATAATTGCATTTGTTGATGCACATGTTTCTTATTATTCTTAATTACTACTATTCCATAATTATTAGCTGCATGGCCTTTGGAAAGATATGTTGCTCTTAATTCTCTTCATCACTCTTTATCAATGAGAAACAGAGACTTCAGAAGGCTGAAATGAACATTCTGTCAAAGTCAGGGAAACTTGAAAAGGGACTAATTGTCCAAAGACATCTGCTAACAAAAATCTGAATTGGACTAAAGTGGATTCCTTCTGCAGTGACCTGTGATACAGAAGAATTTCTGTGAGCCATTTTGTTGTCTAATGTGGTGGGAAACCCACCTGTGCTTATTTTTAGGAGCCTTATTAATAGTCCTCAGGGGTCCAATTGCTGACATATGCCTTGTTTCCCTGGAAAATCTGAACAGTTAAAAGGACATTTAAAATAAAAGGGGTGTGGTGGGGCATCCTTGAGCATCCTGGGGTTCTGAAGAGCTGCGTCAATGAACAGAGGGAAATCAGAAGTCATTGTCTTCCCTGGGTCTAAACTAGGGCCCCAAATGGGTTCTGGTTTTAAGTCTTAATTACCTTTTTGTTTGGTTGGTTTAGTTTTACATCTGTTACATTTTTCATTATAGAAATTTTAAACATTTTCATTTAAAACCAGTTTGTTTGTTTTCTTCATTTCTTCCCTAAAATGTGAAAACCAAGCCTACGGGGAATCCGGGGAGCAGTAATTGAAGCCCGAGGTAGGAATTACTTTTGAGTGGCCCATTTCCAAAGGGTGGAATCACTTTTCAGATCTGTTTCAGGGTGGGGAGGGGGCACGGGAGCTGGAAAAGCAAATCCAAGCCAGGCACCTCCTTTGGAATCCTTGGCAACTCTAGCACATGGGTCAGGCCTCCCCAGAGCTGGTGCAAAGCTGGTGCAAAGAGCCACATGACATCTTTTCAGACAGTCCCATCCTTTTCCAGTTCCTCTGAGATCTACGGGACCTGACAGCAGAACCACCAGTGAGTTCCACGGACGCATCCCTACGAAATGACAGAGGGAAAACATCATGACAAGAATCTCACAGGCTTTTTCCTCCCTCTCTTTTCCCCAGGGGTTCTCTCCCGGGAAAGCATGATCTGTGTATTTCACACACCAGTCATGGAGTGTCAGCTTCCCAGGTGGGGGTATCACTATGGGAGGCAGAAAAGAGAAAATAGCAGAATAAAGTATTTTAAAAATAATTCAGTGACTTTTTAATTGAAGTAAAAGAAAACTGAACATTGAAAACATTGTTTTCTTCTAAACTCTTTTGCTGTCAGTTAGCACTGGCCACTGGATCAACAACAATCCTGTTCCTTAACCAGAAGTGTTGTCAGGCTTTTAGCAGGGCAAAAGCAATCCTCTTCAAGGTAAATAATGCATTCCTAAGGGAACTCCAATGCTTTTGTATAGAAAATACCATTCCAGAAAGCTGTGTGGCACAAAGTCCATACAGATATGTATCAAAAAACATATGTCCCACTCTGATTTTTTGGTGCACAGTGGTTACTGTATCTTTTCATGTCACTTTTCTGACTGGGTTTCTTTTCAGCTTGAATACCATGCTCTGTATTACCCCTTCCAGCCACACGGACCATTCCAAAAGCAACACACAGATCCTTTGTGGATAAACTTAATTTTACTCTAGTTTTCTACTGACTCTGATGGATTTACATGCACTTCACGGAATGTGAACTTTGATCATAATGACACTGTAACAGGGTGCTGGCTAGGAGATACAAGCCAGGCCCCTGTTAGCCCCATTCCAGAGAAAGAAGGGTATTAGTTGGGCTGGCTGAGGGGGCACGTCCTAATTACCAGAGGGGATCCACCTGCAGGCCTGGGTAGCCAGCCTGCCCTATAAAGCTGGCTAAGAGACAAGAAGGAGGAGGAGACAGGAAAGGGAGGAGGAAAGCTAGATCCCTGCTGGCTGGGAAGTTAGTAGTCTCCCAGAGTGTTGGTCTCTGTAAATATCTGTAAATAATAGGTGGTGGGAACGGACATAAGCAATAAAAGAACACGGGTGCTGCACTTCAGTTGGTCTCTGACTGTGTTTGTGGAGGGGCCGGGAGAAGGCACCACTACAAACACATATGTGGCCTTACTTTATCCTTTTCAGTTTGATTGAGGCCAAGTAACAGCAAAAGCAAAACCAAAAATGATAAAAAGGTTTGGGAAATTTGTCCTATTAGAAAAGGTTAAAATATCTGGGTATATTTAGCCTTGAGAAAAGAAGATTTGAGAGGGACCCTGATAACAGTCTTCAAATACATTAAGGGCTGTTATAAAGAGGATGGTGATCAATTGTTCTTAGTGTCCACTGAAGATAGGACAAGAAGAAATCACCTTAATCTGGAGCAAGGGCAATTTAGGTTAGATATTACAAAAAAAGTTCCTAACTATAAGGATAGTTAAACACTGGAATACATTACCATGGGAAGCTGTGTAATCCTAATTTTTGGAGGTTTTCAAGAACATGTTGGACAAACACCTGTCAAGGATGGCCTAGGTTTATTTGGTCCTGCCTCAGCACAGGAGGCTGGACTAAATGACTTCTTGATATCCCTTCAATCCCTACAATTCTGTGATTCTATAGATTTGATTTTAAAGATTTGCTCATAAAAAAGATGAGTCACTTTCTGTTATATAGATGTATTTGACAGCTGAATTAAGAACATAAGAATGTTCATACTGGGTCAGACCAAAGGTCCATCTAGCCCAGTATCTTGTCTTCCGACAGTGGTCAATGCCAGGTGCCCCAGAGCGAATGAACAGAACAGGTAAACATCAAGTGATCCATCCTTTGTCTCCCATTCCCAGCTTCTGGCAAACAGAGGCTAGGGACACCATCGCTGCCCATCTTCGCTAATAGCTCCATGAACTTATCTAGTTCTTTTTTGAACCCTGTTATAGTCTTGGCCTTCACAATATCTTCTGGCAAGGAGTTCCACAGGTTGACTGTATGTTGTATGAAAAAAACCCTTCCTTTTGTTTGTTTTAAACCTGCTGCCTATTAATTTCATTTGATGACCCTTTTGTTCTTGTGTTATGAGTATATAACACTTCCTTATTTACCTTCTCCACACCAGTCATGATTTTATAGACCTCTATTATATCCGCCTTAGTCATCTCTTTTCCAAGCTGAAAAGTTCCAATCTTATTAATCTCTCCTCACACCGAACCCATTCCATAACTGTAATCATTTCTGTTTCCCTTTTCTGAATCTTTTCCAATTCATATATATATATATTTTTGAGATGGGACAACCACATCCGCATGCACTATTCAAGATGTGGGCATACCATGGATTTACCATAGAGGCAATATGATATTTTTTGTCTTATTATCTATCCCTTTCTTAATTATTCCCAACATTCCATTTGCTTTTTTGACTGCCATTATACATTGAGTGAATGTTTTCAGAAAACTATCCACAATGACTCCAAGATCTTTTTCTTGAGTGGCAACAACTAATTTAGACCCCATCATTTTATACGTATAGTTGGGATTATGTTTACCAATGTGCACTATTTTGCATTTATCAACATTGAATTTCATCTGCAATTTTATTGTCTAGTCACCCAGTATTGTGAGATCCTTTTGTAGCTCTTCACAGTCTGCTTGGGACTTAACTATCTTGAGTAGTTTTATATCATTTGCAAATTTTGCCACCTCACTGTTTACCCCTTTTCCCAGATCATTTATGAATACGTTGAATAGGACTGGTCCCAGTACAGACCCCTGGGGGACATCTCTATTTATCTCTCTCCATTCTGAAAACTGACTTGAGTGCTCCTTTAGCATCTCAATCGTCCAAAGGCCCCCACTTTTTGTTTAGCAGGTTTCCTGCTTCTGATGTACTTAAAAAAAATTTGCTATACTTTTCAAGTCTTTTGCTAGCTGTTCTTCAAATTATTTTTTGGCTTGCCTTATTATATTTTTATCACTTCATTTCCCAGAGTTTATGCTCCTTTCTATTTTCCTCACTAGGATTTAAGTTCCACTTTTTAAAGGACGCCTTTTTAAAGGGTGAATTTTTTATCTGAATTTCTAGAATATCAGGGATATTTGGGTTCAGATCCAGATTAATTTGCCTAGTATTATGTGCTGACTTTGGGTTATTCTGAAGCAATATTCAGGATCCATTGTACTTTGTACTTGCACTGAGGGATCCAAATAGCACACATATAAAACCACTCATAGCTAGCAAATCACTGCTCTGCTGAAGAACTGGATGTGTTTGAGCTACATTCTCCCATTCCTGTGCCTGATGACTCTCTGAAGTGGTGGTGGTGATATTAATACAAAAGCCCAACCTGATCTCTCTATAAAGGGGAAGAGAAGAAGCCTCTGGCCTCTGTGAGAAGGAGAGGTTTGGAAAAGTGAAGGAAGAACTGCTAGCTCCATTGCTTCTCTGTAGGACAAGAAGAGAAGAATGTGTCACCAACCACAAACAAGGTTCCCTGTCCCCTCCACTGTGAAGAGGGAGGAAGAAAGAATTACTCCATATCACTTCCACCCCCACTAAAGAGGGTGAGCTAGAAGAAACCAACCAGATGAGGAGAGAAGGAATCTACAGCTGCAGAGCAAGGCTAGACTACAGGATTCCCATATATGAATAGACGCCACATATCAGAGCCATTCAGAACATATCTTCTCTGTGTGTGTGTGTGTGTGTGTGCGTATTATCCATTACAAAAAGAATACAGAGAACTAGACCAGAGCACAGCAGAATGAGGACATATAAATTGTTAAGACTTATCATTTATCTCTTTATTACTTGTTTTTAGTTATGAAAACAGGTTTTCATCTTCTATTGAGTGTCATATAAATGCTGTTTACATAACAAATACAGAATTGTTGCACACCAAAATTACTATTTTACCTGCTGTATGATTATTTTCAATAGGGATTTAAATTGGCTTCAGTGTCAGTTTTTATATTTACAACACACATGGATAATTTTCATAGATATCTTGTCACATGTATAAACATTATTAAAATGAGTGGGGTTTGTTCTGTTTAGTTACACTGTGATATAATAACCTTTCCATCTTAGTAAAGCTTCTGCTTTTCATTTCTCAGAGCAATATTCACTCACTTTAAACTTGGGCTACAAAATGCCCCTTTGAAAACAAAATGATCGATTTTCTACTGAATTTTAAACTAATCTATAGAATTCTATAGATGGGATATAAATCTCTATTAAATTCTATACTATGATTTTAGACACACACACAAGCACACACAGAGAACTCTTGGAAGAACAACACTGCATGCCAGTGAATGAAAATCTGGAAGTGAAACTGTCTAACTATAAATAGAAAGTGAAACTGAGAAATCTAGCTGAATCCAAGATGAGTGAAGTGTAAAGATTAAACAAAACACTTAAATTGCATGAGGCGTGTGATATTTGGTGTGTTGTGGAATGCCAACCTCCTGGAGTCATGTTATTAAGGTGACAACATCAGCTTTCACTTAAAAAAACCCCAATATGTTTCTAGCCTTTATGGTTTTGGCAACATGACCCGAGAGCAGTTTAAAGGCTCAGAAACCAGAAGTCAAAGAAAAAGAAACCCCCACATCTTTTATTATTATCTAAACAATGTGATTTGCAAGACAATCCCACTATTTTTGTGGACCTAAGTCAACATTTTTTTAAGGCTTGGAATTGGTAATACTGAAATTGAGAAAAATAAATTGGATTTTTTTAAAGGTTCAGCCATCGTAACCAAGGTGTTATTAATAACAGTTAAGGATTTGATCTTTTTAAAATATGTAACCACTAATTCTCTACAACCTTGAACTGTGTGCAGTCATTAACATTGATGACAAGTGGATGTAAAATTATTTTTTCAATTCAGCTATTCCTCATTACACTATATTACATGAAAGCAGAATCAAGCTATCTCTCTCTCTCTCCCCCTCCCTCTCCTTTTTTTTTGTCTCGATAGCGTCCCACTGTTTTATTGGTCAACCTACAGTTAGCACGATTGCTTTTTAAAAGTATAATCAGATTTGTTAAATAATGTTAATGGAGCTTGATAATTTTTCTGTTCAATTTTTATTAACATTTTATGGTCAGTATTACATGAGAATGTATTATGTACAAGCATAAGCCGATTAGCATGTTAAAGCAATGAAAAAAAAGGGGGGGAGGAATGGTTCAGTGTTGTCTTCAGTTATACAAATCTGTGTAAATCAGATTTCAGTGGAGTTAACCCAGAGATGTACTGGTGCAGCTGAAAGCAGAATTGGGCCTATATGCTGCAAATTAAATCATGAAGGATGAAGGGGGAATGGATTAAAGATATTTTAAAAGGTTAAGAAAGATGAGGAGGCACAGGTCCAGCCCCTCAGTTAAAACTAAGGATCCTAAAACACAGTACAGGGCAGTGGGTACAAAGGTGGCTTTTTCGTCCCTTTAGTGAGCCTGAGTGGCCTCCCTCCAACCGGGGGAGCGAGGGAGCCTTACCCACCCCTGAGATGGTGGAGCCTAGATCACCCTGCCCCCCTCACCGGAAGGACTGGGGCAGAGCCGGAAGTATAAAAGACCGGCCCTATAGCTCAGTGGAGGGTGAACCTGCAACAGAGGACGATGCTTGCCTGGTTCCCCAGAGGCCCCGCGAGGAACTGGCGCCTGGCTGTTCCAGAGCCCCAATTGTGGACGAGGATTGGCCCAGAGTCCTTTCTGCCGCTTACCCCGAAGAGCCGGAAGAGTCCTGGAGGCCGCAGGTACCAAAACCCAGGGAGGCAGGAAGTATCCCAGGGGTAGCCACGGAGCAGCTGGCTGCAGAGCCCGGTGTGGCTTAGTTGGTGTGTTGCGTCTGGATCCCCACCGACACAGGGGCAGCCAATCCTGCTTAAGGGTGGACCACCTGCACTACCCCATTCCAGGCTAGAGCCCAGCAGGGACTATTAACCACGCAGCCCCATTGGGACTTTTGCCTGTCTTACAGACTCTGGTCCTGGCCCCACAGGACTAGCCTGAGTGGCCTCCCTCCAACTGGGGCCAAGGGAGCCTTACAGTCCCCCAATCCTGGGCCATCTGTGTGCTGGTTCAGTCCTCCAGCATAATTTAGAGAACTCAGCATTAAGAGAACTGATCAAGTTCCAATACAATATGAAACACCTGCCACTGCCCCCCACCCCAACTTTGTGCCTCAAATTCAAACTGAACCTGAATCAAAGCTTTTTTGAGATCCAAAAAGGATTTGTAAAGATTTCACATTCACTCCCCATCGTGGCCAGCCAGCTGTAATGTGATGTGTACCATGCACTATGCAGTGGCATCTCCATTTGCATGACTATGCTGGAGCATCAAGCCTGACCTCAGAAAAGAATCAGGAATGTTATAATAGTCTGGATCTGTTAATAAACAGGAATAATAATAAATAATAAAAGTACAATGCACGTTTTTTTGTTTATTCAGACAATAGAAATGGACCCAAGCTGTGAAGTTCAACTCTGGTTTTGGAACCAAACTCTAAGTGTCTGTGTTTGAGCTCTGAGCCTGAAAAGATTTATGCCTGTGCTTAACTTTAAGCCTGAAAGTAGTTAAGCACAGGCATAACAGTTTTCAGGGTCAGGGCCTTGGTGTTCTACTTTGGCCTATCACAGAAGCTTCAGCTGGGATGCTTGGATCTTGATTCAAACCTCCCCAAAGTTCAAGTGAGATCTGGGGTTCAGAGCAAGTATTCTCCTGGGAGCCCATCTCTGATTACTTTTCACTAAGAGCGCCTCTCCTTGGAAGATCTCAAAGTACTTTGCAAACATTAAGCCTTGTGTGGAGCTCCCTGCACTCATCTCTCTGTGAGGTAGGTATAGCTATTACTATCCCCATTTACAGACGCTGGAAACTGAAGCACAGGAGAGCTAAGGGATTGATTTTCAGAGACACTTGGCACTCCGTTGTGCCTATTGACTTTAACTGGAATTGTGGATGTTCAGGACTGTTGGACCCAGGGCCTTTAAAGCAAATTGTCTGGAAACAGAACCCAAAAGTCCTGTTGTTTTAACTACTAGACTAAACTCCCTTATTTTATATACCCGTTGGTGAAATTCAGGCTAAAGTTACTAGAATTATCAGTCTTTGCCTCTACAGGTCACCTTTAAAATGTAAATAAAAGACAAAGAACATACAGCATTATTTCTCATCGTCCCTTATCACCATCGGCCTTATCGGAAAACATATTTACCTCACAGTTCCCTCAGCCTGGATGCTGCTACCACCCTCCTGCAATGTGATGCTTTATGAAATTATTACTCCCATTAAAAACAGTTGATTGGTTGCCTTACCCTTTTAGTATCTTTAATCAGAAAGTTGATTTCATGAGCATCAGGGAACATATAGTAATGTATTCCTGTGCCAAAAGTTGTCATAACACCAGCTTATAAATGATTTTATGCTGTTGGTTGTTACAGCCCCAGTGCTTGGGCTCTGGAAGATGAGGGAATGAAGCACCGGGAGATAAAATTGATTTTTTATCCTTTCTGCTAGATAATAATACCTAACATCCATCTTAACTTTTAAGATCAAGGCTAGAAGATACAGACTGGGAAAAAAACCAAGATCAATATTATGCATTATATTCCAACTGCATATGATCTGTATTCAAGTTGAAATTATATATACAGTATGAAGCTGGTAACATCAATTTAGCAATTTTTGTCTGAGAGTTTAACATAAGAATATCGCACTGTACCAAGCCAAGCTACTGTCTTACTATGGATGTTGCATTTCACTAAAATAGCACTATTCAGTGGACAAAGCACTGAGATGTGGGTCCAAAACCCATATTTGGCCAGTATGGCAGCTGGTTGGTCTTATCTATCTTAATTTAGTCCTGAGTGGAGCACAGGAGCTGGTCCAGGAGGTAACTATAACAGGACCGCTTGGAAACAGTGACCATAATATAATAACATTTAACATCCCTGTGGTGGGAAGAACATCTCAACAGCCCAACACTGTGGCATTTAAAGTGAAATCCCTGCAAGCTGCATGGACACTTTTCAAAGACACCATAATAGAGGCCCAATTTAATGTATACCCCAAAATAAAAAACTCAGTAAAAGAACTAAAAAAGAGCCACCGTGGCTTAACAACTATGTAAAAGAAGCAGTGAGAGATAAAAAGGAATCTTTTAAAAAGTGGAAGTCAAATACTAGTGAGGTAAATAGAAAGGAGCATAAATACTGCCAAATTAAGTATAAAAATGTAATAAGAAAAGCCAAAGAGGAGTTTGAAGAATGGCTAACCAAAAACTTAAAAGGTAATAAAATGTTTTTTAAATACATCAGAAGCAGAAGCCTGCTAAACAACCAATGGGGCCCCTGGATGATCGAGATACAAAACGAGCGCTTAGAGAGGATAAAGTCATTGCGGAGAAACTAAATGGATTCTTTGCTTCCGTCTTCACGGCTGAGGATAATAGGGAGATTCCCAAACCTGAGCCGGCTTTTGTAGGTGACAAATCTGTGGAATTGTCACAGATTGAAGTGTCACTAAAGGAGATTTTGGAATTAATTGATAAACTTAACAGTAACAAATCACCGGGACCAGATGGCATTCACCAAGTGTTCTGAAAGAACTCAAATGTGAAGTTGCAGAACTATTAACTATGATTTGTAATCTGTCCTTTAAATCGGCTTCTGTACACAATGACTGGACGATAGTTAATGTAACGCCAATATTTTAAAAGGGCTCTAGAGGTGGTCCTGGGAATTACAGACCAGTAAGTCTAACATCAGTACCGGGCAAATTAGTTGAAACAATAGTAAAGAATAAAATTGTCAGACATATAGAAGAACATAAATTGTTGGGCAAAGGTCAACATGGTTTCTGTAAAGGGAAATCATGTCTTACTAATCTATTAGAGTTCTTTGAAGGGGTCAACAAACATGTGGACAAGAGGGATCCAGTAGACATAGTGTACTTAGATTTCCAGAAACCCTTTGACAAAGTCCATCATCAAAGGCTCTTACATAAATTAAGTTGTCATGGGATGAGAGGGAAGGTCCTTTCATGGATTGAGAACTGGTTAAAAGACAGGGAACAAAGGGTAGGAATAAATGGCAAATTCTCAGAATGGAGAGGGGTAACTAGTGGTGTTCCCCAAGGGTTAGTCCTAGGACCAATCCTATTCAACTTATTCATAAATGATCTGGAGAAAGGGGTAAAATGTGAGGTGGCAAAGTTTGCAGATGATACTAAACTGCTCAAGATAGTTAAGACCAAAGCAGACTGTGAAGAACTTCAAATAGATCTCACAAAACTAAGTGATTGGGCAACAAAATGACAAATGAAATATAATGTGGATAAATGTAAAGTAATGCACATTGGAAAAAATAACCCCAACTATACATACAATATAATGGGGGCTAATTTTGCTGCAGTGAATCAGGAAAAAGATCTTGGAGTCATTGTGGATCGTTCTCTGAAGACGTCCATGCAGTGTGCAGCGGCGGTCAAAAAAGCAAACAGGATGTTAGGAATAATTAAAAACAGGATAGAGAATAAGACGGAGAGTATCTTATTGCCCTTATATAAATCAATGGTATGCCCACATCTTGAATAGTGCGTATAGATGTGGTCTCCTTATCTCAAAAAAGATATACTGGCATTAGAAAAGGTTCAGAGAAAGGCAACTAAAATGATTAGGGGTTTGGAGAGAGTCCCATTTGAGGAGAGATTAAAGAGGCTAGGAGTTTTCAGCTTGGAAAAGAGAAGACTAAGGGTGGGATATGATAGAGGTATATAAAATCATGAGTGATGTGGAGAAAGTAAATAAGGAAAAGTTATTTACTTGTTCCCATAATACAAGAACTAGGGGTCACCAAACAAAATTAATAGGCAGCAGGTTTAAAACAAATAAAAGGAAGTTCTTCTTCACACAGCACACAACTTGTGGAACTCCTTGCCTGAGGAGATTGTGAAGGCTAGAACTATAACAGTGTTTAAAAGAGAACTGGATAAATTCATGGAGGTTAAGTCCATTAATGGCTATTAGCCAGGATGGGTAAGGAATGGCGTCCCTAGCCTCTGTTTGTCAGAGAGTGGAGATGGATGGCAGGAGAGAGAGATCACTTGATCATTACCTGTTGGGTTCACTCCCTCTGAGGCACCTAGCATTGGCCACTGTCAGTAGACAGGATACTGGGCTGGATGGACCTTTGGTCTGACCCAGTATGGCCGTTCCTATGTTCTTAATTTCCATTTGCCGACATCACAAAACCCCTCCAATGTATCTACGTTTCCATACCGAACACATCACCTCTACCAAAGCTCCTATATTCTCACAGTTAGCAGCCTCTACTTGCAGGATACCCAGGATTGAAATATCAGTGTATGCCACAGAGCTTTGAAAATATTGGCAATATATAAAGTCCTGGATGCTGAAAATTCCACCTGTGCTTTAAATGTTTTCCAGCCCTACTGGGTGAATTCCTTTCAATAATGCTGAGTTCCAGTAAGAACAAAACACTCCTTTCATCCACAACAGGTGGCAATTTAAAGCCGTATATTGCACTCCTTATTCTATATGTACAATTTTCTACAGACTACTTCCCAGCCTGGAAGGGTACACGTTTAGGATGATACAAGAGCTTCAGGTTTCAAAGTAGCAGCCATGTTACTCTGTATCCGCAAAAAGAACAGGAGTACTTGTGATACCTTAGAGACTAACTAATTTATTTGAGCATAAGCTTTCGTGGGCTAAAACCCACTTCTTCAGATGCATAAAATGGAACACACAGAAAGAAGATATTTATACATACAGAGAACATGAAAAGGTGGAAGTAGCCATGTATAGTATCAGAGGGGTAGCCGTGTTAGTCTTGATCTGTAAAAGCAGCAAAGAGTACTGAGGCACCTTATAGACTAACAGACGTATTGGAGCATGAGCTTTTGTGGGTGAATACCCACTTCATCAGATGCATGCAATGGGTGTTCACCCACAAAAGCTCATGCTCCAATAAGTCTGTTAATCTATAAGGTGCCACAGGACTCTTTGCTGCTCTGTATGTATAAATATCTTCTGTCTGTGTGTTCCATTCTATGAATCCAAAGAAGTGGGCTGTAGCCCACGAAAGCTTATGCTCAAATAAATTTGTTAGTCTGTAAGGTGCCACAAGTACTCCTGTTCTTTTTACAAGAGCTTCACTTCATGAAGATACTGAGTTGCAGCAATTTGACATAGTGCCACAATAGGTTGATAATGCACTATCAATATGTAAAGGTTTCCTTTGCAAAAGTTCTAGAATCTTAATCCTCACATCCCCTTCAATTTGACAGTCCTGGTATGGTGTATAGGGAGCCATGTGTCTCACTTTACCACTAGATCCAGGCACAGTGTTAGATTGCATGCCACACTAAAGATGTGTCCCCATTAGAGCTGATAACAACAGACGGTAGTGTCTAAGGAACTACGCTTATTCTGTTTAATAAAAATATCCTTCTCCCATCACCATCATTACATTTTGAAAAGAAACTTGTTTATATAAAGCAGGAAGACAGAACTGTTTACACAGATACATGTTGTAGCAAGACCTTGCATTCTCTCAGTCAAACGTTGGAGATATCCCCAAAGATCCTTGACCTATGCTTAGAGAACTTATTTGCTATTCACCATCAGTCACAAATCACTTCAGGGCCAAATTCTGGATTCAGATGCATGTCAGGCTCCTATTGACTCAAATGGGAGCCACACACATGAACCCAGTAGTAGAACTGGGCCCTTGACTTTGCTGAAAAACGACATATTTTTTCTCCTTTTAAAAGCCATTCAATGAGTTCAACAACATAAACTGAATTGTTTTCCCTTCATAAGGGGATAACTAGATATTTGTTTTGTTTTGTTTTTCCCCCCTACTTAATTAAGGAAACTTTATTTGCAAATCAGGGATAGGTTCTAAAAGGAGTATTCAAAGCTAGATGTTTTGTTTATTTGCTTAGCCGTTGACATCAGCTGAATTGCCTGCTGTGCATTGCAATGATAGGAGTTGCAACATGAAGAAGCAAAAATAAACCTGGTGATCACATGGGCTGGGTAGGAAGAGAGATTACAATAGTGTCAGGGATCAGGGTCTGCAGCAGAGTTAGTCTCTTGGCAACCCAACAGGAACAGCTGGCATGCAGCAGGCTACTTGACTGGCTGCACCACCTGACTGGTCAGGAAAGGTAGCTGCCTGGCTTTTAAGTGCAACAGCAGCAATTCTCTGGCGGCTCAATGTGATCACGCCCGCATAGCTGTGAACCTCCCTGTTTTTGCTTCCCCTGACCTTGCTTCTGTGTTGCTTCAGCCTGGTCCTAGTCCCACTCCTAAGTCCCATTTCCCCACCTTGCTCCTGCTCAGCCCCGCTACCTCACCTTGATCCTGGTTCCAGTTTCCTCACCCGGACCCTGGTTCCTGATTCCATCTCTAACCCTTGGCATAGCTACTGGTTCCTGATTCTGGCTCTGATCCATGGTTTGGATCTACCCACTAAGCCAGGCTCCTGCTCCACCCATTAAGCATGATTGCTCACAGCCCAGTTTCTAACAAATAAACCGGAATTAAATTTATTTCAATCCTCTATCCAACTGTGAAATAATGAAGGGTAAGTTTTGGAGTTGTCACCTAATTAATAGATATCCCATATCTGGAAATATGGCGGGTATATATCACTTATGTGCTTCAGGGGATTAAACAAAAAGCAGCGTGTTATTATTTGCTGGCAATATGCTAAGTAATCTAGTCATTTTATCTCAGGCTGTGTTCTTGTCAGGGTTCAAAATCTAAAGGCCTTCTATACACACGGAGTTCTAGAATAATTCCATGTGTGGTTGCTCTTTTACTGGAAAAGTGCCTTTTTCCAAATTATTTAATCCACTTTGGAAGTTAGTCCCCAGGTGGACCGGGAGAATCACATCATGAATTGCCTGCTAGGTGCAAAGGTTATGGACTTCTCAAGACATCTAGAGAGACGTCTGTGCAGTGATGAGGTACATGTAGATACCAGTGACATAGGGACAAGTACGAGAGAGGTCCTGGAGGCTAAATTTCAGATGCTAGGTAAGAAATTTAAATCCAGGACCACAATGGTAGCATTCTCTGAAATGCTTCCAGTCCCATGTGCAGGAGCAGTTAGACAGGCAGAATTACAGGATCTCATTGTTTGGATGAAACAATGGTGAAAGGAGGAAGGATTTAGTTTTATTAGAAACTGGGGAACCTTTGGGAAAAGGAGGAGCCTATACAGGAAGGATGGGCTCCACCTAAATTAAAATTGAGTCAGATTGCTGGTCTGTAAAATAAAAAAAAGTTCAGAAATTTTTAAACTAAAGGCTGAGGGAAAGCTGACAGGTGCAAAGCACCAATTCAGGCAGACATATCCATTAGGGGAGGAATTATTAAAGGGGGTACTCTATATTCTAGTAAAGAGAGGATAAAAATTAATAAAGTACAGGTAGGAACTGAAGAGATACGGTCAAATGAAAAAAGATTCCCATTCAATTACATCGCATCATGAAGGTAAACAACTAAGTATTGACAATTTTTATAAGTGCTTGTATACAAATGCTAGACATCTAAATGCTAAGATGGGTGAATTTGAGTGCCTGTTATTAAAGGAGGATATTGATTTAATAGGTATCACAGAAACTTGGTGGAACAATGATAATTAATGGGACATGGTAAGACCATGGTACAAAATATATATAAATGACAGAGTAGGTCATGCTGGTGGGGGAATGGCACTATATATGAAAAAGCACAGTGTCAAATATAATAAAAATCTTAAATGAATCTAACAGTATCATATAAGCTCTATGGATAGAAATTCTAAGCTTGGATAATAAGAGAATAGCAGTAGGAATATACTACTGATGACCTCACCAGGATGGGTGACCGTGAAAAACTCAAGGACATTAAAGAGAGACAAAAAAAAAAACAGAAAAACCTGTAATAATGGGGAATTTTAACAATCTCCACATTGACTGGGTGCATATCATCTCAGGGCAGGATGCAGAGAAAAAAATTCTGGACACCATTATTGACTGCTTCTTGGAGCTGCTAGTCCTGGAATCCACTAAGGGAGAGGCAATTCTTGATTTAGTCTTGGATGTGATCCAAGAGGCGAATATAGTTGAACCACTCAGGAATAATGACCACATGTAATTAAATGTGTAGGATGTGAAATCCAAAGAAACACACCACAGTAGCATTTAACTTCTAGAAGGGGAACTACACAAAAATGAGAAAGCTAGTGAAATGGAAATTAAAAGGACCAGACACAAGAGTGAAATGTCTGCAAGCTGCATGTAAACTGTTTAAAGACATCGTAATAGAGGCTCAAATTAAACGTATACCAAATAAAAACAAAACAGTAAAAGGATCAAAATATGCCACCACGGCTAAACAACAGAGTAAAAAAAACTGGTGAGAGGCAAAAAGGCATCCTTTAAAAATTGGAAGTCAAATCCTACCTAGGAAAATAGAAAGGAAGCATAAACTCAGGTAAGTCAAGTGGTAAAGTGTAATTAGGGGGGCAAAGAAGAATCTGAAGAACAATAAGCAAAACCCACAAAAACTGACAGCATTTTTTTAGGTACATCAGAAGCAGGAATCCTGACAAGCCATGAGAGGGGCCACTAGATGACGAAGGTACTAAAGGAGCACTCCAGGAAGACAAGGCCATTGCGGAGAAGCTAAGTGAATTATCTGCATTGTTCTTCACTGCAGAGGATGTGAGGGAGATTCTCACACCTGAGACATTCTTTTTAGGTGATGTATCTGAGGGACTATCCCAGACTGAGGCATCAGAAGAGGAGGTTTTGGAATTCACCCAACAGTTCTGAATAAGCCCAGATATGAAATTGCAGAAATACTAACTGTGGTATGTAATCTATCACTTAAATCAGCCTCCATACCAGATGACTGGAGGATAGCTAATGTAATGGAAATTTTAAAAAAAGAAGAAGAAGAAGGATCCGGAGGTGATCCTGGCAGTTACAGGCTGGTAAACCTAACTTCAGTGCCAGGCATACTGATTGAAACTATAGTAAAGAACAAAATTATCAGACACATAGATGAACACAATTTGTTGGGGAAGAGTCAACATGGCTTTTGTAAAAGGAAATCATGCTTTACCAATCTGTTGACCCTTTCAAAGAATTCTAATATACAAGTGGACAAGGGCAATCCAGCAGATATAATGTACTAGGACTTTCAGAAACCCTTTGACAAGGTCCCACACAATGGAAAGTGGTAAATCATGGGGTCCCCCAAGGATCTGTACTGGGACCAGTGCTGTTCAACATATTCATAAATTATCTGGAAAAAGAGGTAAACAACGAGGTGACAAAGTTTGCAGACAATACAACATTACTCAAGATAGTTAAGGCCAAAGCACACTGGAAAGAGTTACAAAGGGATCTCACAAAACTGGGTGACTGGGCAACAAAATGGCAGATTAATTCCATATAGATGTGTGCAAAGTATTGCACATCAGAAAACATAATCCCAACTATACATGCAAAATGGTGAGGTATACATTAGCTGTTACCACTCAAGAAAGAAATCTTGGAGTTATCATAGATAGTTCTCTGAAAACATCTGCTCAGTATGCAGCAGCAGTCAAAAAAGCTAACAGAATGTTAGGAACCATTCAGAAAGGAATAGATAATAAGACAGAAAATATAATAATGCCACTACATAAACCCCTGGTACACCCACACATGGAATAGTGCATGCAGTTTTGGTCGCCCCATCTCAAAAAAGATATTTTAGAATTGGAAAATGTACAGAAAAGGGCAATAAAAATTATTATGGATATGGAACAATTTCCATATGAGGAGAGATTAAAAAGATGGGGACTGTTCAGCATGGAAAAGAGACAACTTCATATATTCCTCCTGCACTTTTAGGCCCAAATTCAGGAAAGCATTTAAGCATGTGTTGAAGTCCATCACTAGTGAGGACAGCACTTAAGCAAATACCCTGGTGCCATCCTGAATAGGGATGTTTACATGAATTGGGGCTTCACTTTGGATATTTTATTCTTTACTTCCTATGCTAATCTGTTGTGAAGTATTACTAAGTATTGTTAATTTTCCATGTGTTCTACCCTTGAGGTGGCTATAGTAGTTTGTAGAGTCCTTCAGAACCCTTTGAGATATAAGGACATATATAAAATGGCTTTGTCTTTTCCCTCTGTAAATTGTTGCCAATTGGACTCAAGAACTAAAAATAGTCATTATGATAACATTACCATATTATTATATATACCATTTTTCACTGGTAGATTTTATAGTATTTTACAAAGAAGGGTAAATATTATTTTCCTATTTTACGGTTAAGGAAACTAAGGCACAGTGGTAAAGTGACTTGCCCAAGGTCCCAGATCAAATCAGTGGCAGAAATAGATCTCAAGTTTCCTAACTCTCAGTCCATTGTCTTATCACTGGACCACACTGCCCCTCCAAGTGGATTTTTATACTGTGGCTTACAGAATGCTCTGTTCTATCATTTCTTCCCCCAAAGATTCACAGCTGCTTCCCTTTTTCACATCCCCTTCCTTTCCAATTATTGCATCTACTGCTCCTTAGCTTTCCAACAGTAACACTGCCAGCTGACCACTTTTGCCTTCCCTTCTTTCTATATTTACTCTATTACACCCCACACACACACACACCTCCCATCTTATTTATTCTAGAAGAAATCAGAGGAAAGAGTGTGTGTGTATATATCTACAACTATATATATATATATATATATATATCTACCTACAACTATATATATAGTACTATATATATAGTAAATGCGGAATCAGTTGCACTGGTGGAAGGGACATAGCCAGGGGAGATCACAATACTAATTCTATAGATGATTTGAGAGAATTAAAAGGAATGAAAATGAAGAGCAACATAAACAAAACAATAATTTCACACCTATTCTACAACTCGATGTGCTGTCACATGGATACATTCCTATAACTCCTGGTAACTTCCTGGCATTTTTGAAGCTGCTAAACAAATAATTTATTTTTAATAGTGAATTTAGTGCTGGTGAAATATGCCAGATTAGCAGCAATGTAAATGATATATGTATATGATATAAATGTATATAACTGTATATGATGCTGTTAATCTGATATATTTCACCAGCACTAAATTCCCTAAGACTGCCTACAAGCATAACAACTGGCATTGCTTAGTATGGTTGGGTTTTTGTGTTTTATGGACACTTGTCAACTGTGAATTCACCAACTAATTTCACACAGGTCACCACTGGACATCAGTAACTTGGGTCACTATCCACTGGAACTAGAATCATGCCAGCGATCAATAGTTGAACAGATTTGTATTCCATTCTAATCATATGATGTCCATGTTACTGCAGAGATGTTCTCTGCAATGAAAGAGTTAACACCCTTTTTTGGTGGGAGAGTCACACCCACATGGGGAATTGAATGAACTCTCTGAGTGTGAAGTTGGTATTTTTTCATTCATTTCTTGAAGCGGATTCCCTTTTGAGATGTTAACATCCGCATTTCTTCAGTTTCCTGACCTTTTAAACACAGCTTAGCAAAGGGTGGGGGGTGGGGGAGATGAATTAAAAGAATTTCCCAACTTTTACATCGAAGGAAGGGCAAGGGATCACATCAAAGCAAGTGTCCGTTATTGTATCTTTGAGACTGTGCTCTTCCCTTTTTCAGCTTTGCCTTTCTCTGCAGTACCCACAGTGGCTCACACCACATTGCACAGGCATCAGAAATATTAGACTCATAAGGAAACAATTACCCACTCTTACAACAGTGCAGAAAACATTTTCATGTTAAAGATTAGGGGCATTAACAACTGCCTGCAAAAAAACACATTGAGAACAGAAGTTCATTAATCTTTGAACACTGTGTAATTCTCATGCAAGATCCTTGCAGTCCGTTACAAGTGGCTTAAGTACAGTATGATAATTGGTTTCAATTACTCCATTATTATTTCCACCAGAGCAACTACAAATCCTCTTCTCTGTAGTGGCATCTAATGTGGTTGAGGGGATGTTTGGAGTCAATATGTGCTCTCACAAATGATATCCTATAGAAAAAAAAGACAGGGCCGACAACTGAGAAGGGACAAATTTTCATGACAAGGTAACACAAGAGAGAACAGATTTCTGTGGCAAGATCACACACAGGGCCCGTATTCCTGTGACCACTTTGGTCTGTTAAGTCAGTTGCAATACATTTTCTGCTAATTGGAAACAAATTAGGGCTGTCTGGAGAGAACAATAAGAACATTGAACTCTAATCTCCTACCAGAACATGTCATGCCTATTATCTGAGAAGTTTTTAACATTTCCGTGCTTAACAATTATTTTTTTTAGCTTCTTATTATTTCATTTTTCCTCTGGGGTTCCATTGTAAGAAAGACATTAGTCCTATGTGCAAATCTCAAAGTGTGTTGAATAAATTAAGTACACTAATTACTGTACAGGTAATGCCACTTTTGATAACACTGGCATTGTATTTAGGAGCTTTATTAGAATCTTCTTTTTCACCTGGTGATGTCTTTGTTGAAGGGTTAGTTTATGGGACATTTCTGTTAGGTGTATTTCTCATTAATGCAATAATTTGGAAATACACTCACTAACTATTTTAACTCACATTTTTGTGCATGTTTGGGTGGTTGTATAAAACTATCGCATTACACTCTGTGCTCTTCCATTTCATATGATATTGAGAAATTTTAAAAAAATTGCCATCTGTAAGCAATGTGGCATGATGGGTGTGATTGTGTGTGTCAGAGCATAGTCATTTCCATGGAGGTCTTTGAGGTATGAAGCAAGTCAAGTGCTTACAATCCCCGGGATTGTAGTCAACTCTTAACAACCTTAGAGTGCTATTTTCAAGTGGATTTAGTGCTGATAATATAAGCTGGATGGAAAATATTGGCGACTAGTATCTTCTGTTTAGCCACACAATAAGTAGAGCAATGGCAATGTAAGCACCTTTAAAATGGTCTTGTGTTCACTTGGGCCACATCTTCATTAGGAGCACTTTATCAGGATAGGAATACTGGTTCCAGCGAAGGCTCCTAGGGTGGATGCAGCTGTATAGGTAACGCTGCATTTACACCAATACAGTGAAACCACCCCCCATGAGCGAAATGCAGCTTTGGCAGCATAGCTATGTCTCCAGCAGGGACTTGTGCCAGCACAGCTATACACATCTGAGATCACACCTCTTCACACTTCTGACACAGCTGTATGGACAAAAATCTGTAGTGTATATCTGGCATTGAAAGGGTTTGCCAGTATGGTTATAATAATACTGGCAAACTCTTCTTGTGGAAAGGCAGCTTATACCAGAAAAACAGGTTTTTTTGCTGGTGTAGGTTATATCAGTTCCCAAAACTAAATAAGCTCTACTGGCACAAGGAATTTTTGCTGGCATACCTGCATATAGGATAAGGTTTTTGCTGACACAACTATGTCATTTAGGGGAGTGATTTTGTTAACACCCCTAATCTTCATTAGAGATGAGAGCATATTTTATTCCCCCTGGCCAATCCTCCATGATGTCAGCTGAGGTTGCGAGCAAAGGTGCAATTAGTGGTAATGGTCATTATGGTTTTTATATTGGGGGCAATTGCCCTTTAGTAACTGTGCTAAGTCCACTAACTCATTGATCTGAGGGTCTATGCTGTGGGAGAGATGTTTCTTTAAGATATAGGGAGACTGTGAATAAAAAGAAAATTATGAATTTTAGCTGAATGTGTGTCTCACTATGATTAACCAATTTTCTTAACTTCCATAGGTCCCTCTGCCGGGCAGTTTGTTAAATTAATGAAAACTGTTTTAAAAATGACCATTGATTTTGGCTCAGTATTGGGGTTCTCACCTTGAGATAACTTGGGTTGCCCTTACACTAAACTCCCCAAAATAAAATGAGAGATCCCATTTTTGAAAGTGATCTTAATGTGCTCTAGATTTTAATTAATATTATTTCTGTGGTGGACATATATATGTAAAAACAAAAAAACAAAACAAAAAAACCCAACCCACTCCCTCTCCAAAAAATACCCTGGAGCAGAGCAGATGAGTATGTACATAACCACAAATACAATAAGATACATAAATGTGCATAGTCATATCTGCAGACAAGATGCATGGCTAATGAAGTTGAACAATGTACTGAAAAAGTATTTGTCATTTACCATGCAACAGAGTGAACGTTGTAAAGTTAGACAGCAGTGCGGGGTATGGTTCCTGTCTCCCCAGTGCAGGTCGACAGACACATGCTAGCTCTGCTCAAGCTAGTATGCTAAAAATAGCAGTGGAGCCAGGGAATCTGGGTGGGTTTGTACTCAGGTGGCCAGCCTGTGCTACTGTCACACTGCTATTTTTAGCATGCTGGCTCAAGCAAGAGATAGCACCTCTGTCTACTTACACTGGGAAGTATTCTCCCAGCTGCAGTGTATATATGCCCCATGAATCTAACATATTAGTTTACTACAGGAAGAGCTCACACTACTGATTCATAGCAATGCAGGGCTGGAAGTGCCCCCAAGAAGTCATCCAGTCCAGCCCACCATGCTGAAGCAGGATCAAGTATACCTAGACCATCACTGGCAGGTTTTTGTATAACCTGTTCTTAAAATCTCCAGTGACAGGGATTCAAAAACCTCCCTTGGAAGCCTGTCAGTTCTTAATTATCTTTACAGAAAAGATAGAAAGATTTTTCCTAAGATCTAACCTAAATCTTCCTTGTTGCAGATTCAGATAATTATTTTTGTCCTATCTTCAGTGGACATGGAGAATAATTGAACTGTGCTCTTTATAACAGCCCTTAGCATATTAGAAACCCTTAACATGTTATCTGGTCCCCGCTGAGTCATCTTTTCTCAAGACTACATATATCCGAATTTTGTTAAGCTCTGTTCATCAGTCAGGGCTTCTAAACATTTTATCATTTTTGTTGCTTTCCTCTGGACTCTGTCCAGTTTGTCCATATCTTTATTAAAAGGTGGCACCCAAAACTGGACAGCAGGGCCGCCACAAGGATTCAGGGGGTCTGGGGTCTTTTTCTTTTTGGGGCCCCCTCGCTGCTGAAGACCCGGCACTTCGGCGGCGGGTCCCGGGGCGGAAGGACCCCCCACCACCAAATTGCCGCAGAAGACCTGCCCTGGGACTCACCATCGAAGTGCCGAAGGACTCCCGCCACAGGTCTTTGGGACACTTCGGCGGCGAGTCCCGGAGCGGAAGGGACCCTCACTGCCGAATTGCCAACGACGACCCAAAGCGGAAGAAGCTCCGGGGGCCCAGGCCCCGCGAGAGTTTTCCAGGGCCCCCAGAGCGAGTGAAGGACCCCCTCTTGCCCCCCACGGGTGGCCCTGCTGGACAGGATCCCTCCGCTGAGAACTCACTTGTGTCAAGTAGAGTGGGAAAATTACCTCCCATATTTTACATATGACATTCCTGTTAATACACTTGAGAGTGATATTAACGGTTTTTGAAATTGCATCACATTGCTGGCTCAGATTCAATTTGTGATTCACTATAACCCCAGATCCTTTTCAGCAGTACTATTGTCTAGCCAATTATTCCACGTTTTATTTGTGCATTTGATTTTTCCTTCCCAAATGTAGTTCTTTACACTTGTCTTCATTGAATGTCATTTTGCTGATTTTAGACCAATTTGTCAAGTTCATTAGTCACTGAAATAGATATCATGGTCTTAATTAGGCATCTGGGGTCAAATTCACAGCAACTGTAAAGTGGATACATCTCCTCTGAAGTCAGTAAGAGCTTTGTTTAGTTAAGAGAGAGTGAAGGGAAACTAGTAACTTCAGGACTTTGACCATATTGGTTGAAATTCTGGATCCATTGAACCTAATGGGAGTTTAGCTATTGACTTCAATGGGGCCAGGATTTCACCATTAAGTACAAGTATTTGCCATAAATTTTACCTTCCAACAGTCAATTTAACCGTTATTCTCCTGAGCAAATTAATGGAATCATATATATAAACCTCTTCAGAAGGCCACTCTTTTTCCTAGGAAATTTCTAAATCTTTCTTCAGTAGGAAACTACCGGGCCTGATCTTGCCTGGGTGTTTTACATGAGTAAGGACAGCAAGATTTGGCACAAAGTATAGCACATTGTAAATGTTGGTGTATGTTGTTTCTTAGTTTGCTTATATATGAAATTATACCAAGCACCTCAGTCTTGTTTTCAAAAGCAAAACATTCTTCACTTAGGTTTTCTAGGAAATCTGAGTAAAATATTGTCTGTATTGAAACCAGAGTATTAAATGATGATATTAATCCTGAGTGCCAGAGAAGTGGCTTCTTTTAGGTGGGAGATTATGATGCCGTAGTAAAAACACCTTCCAAAATAATTATATAAGACCTTTTTTAAGGGCTGGAGTTACAGTACAATTATGCAGTTGGCCCAAGACCTTTCCGTTTCATGCCAAGTTTTCTGTGGGTGAAAGACTTTATGGTACACACACACACACACACACACAACGACAACTCAGGAAGTGAAGAGCCTAAATAACTGTTTTGAATTTATTTGCCTTTTTCCTCAAGTCATGATCTCTCTTTACTTGTGTGGGGCTCAGAGCTCCCAATTTCCCGACCCCTGTGTCCTGAACCTCCGGTAGTGAGGATGGATCTCACACTGCCAAATGCCAGGTTTTCAAACATTTTGTGTTTTCTTTCCCACGAATTGTGTGACTGCTGTCTTGTTTACTCATATGCCCTCCAGACAGCAAGGAAGCTCTTTTGACAAAGCACCCCTCTCTCCCCTTGAGAGTGAGGGGGTAGGATACATTCTCCCCTCCCACCCACATATCCTCCTCCCCCTGCCTTTCCCTGAGTTAATCAGGTCTGTCACTGAAAGGAAGCTGTTAGAAGTTCACATGGGCTCCAATCACACATATTGGATGGAAAAAAGGTTTGCTTCTTTTTTTCTCTCTTTTTCTTTTCATAACTTTCAGTTTATTATTGCTGTCAAACTGTGATAAACATATATTTGCTACAATCACTTACGGGGAAAGAACCCATCTTAAGCTCATTAAATGGATCAAAACTGTTTACTTTTAAAATTAGAAGTGATTTTTTTGTCTCCGCCCAAAACAGATTGAATTTTTTCCTCTACAGTAGTGTTATTATTCAAACTCCATTGGTCAAGGTTACACATTGTAGAAGATTAGACACTACAGTATTCATTTCATGTGGTATAATCCTGCTTCTATATACTGCTTATAATTCACAAAGAGGGTAGGATTGCTGCTGTGGAAAAAAGTCCACATTTCATATGACAAATGATTCTGGAAAGATTTAAAATGTAATTAAAAACTCAGAAGATTGAGTTTCCTCGGGAAGGGGCATAAACTATGCTGGTATAAGGTATAAAGCATAACTGTGTCCACATTAGGAGGCTATATTGGTAAAAATAAATAAACAAATAAAAGCCTTCTAACTGAAATAGTTATACTGGGACAACAAGTGTTCCTCACTTTTTGGGTGTCTGATTTACAGAAGGAGTGAGCACTGACAGCTGTCACTGACATCTATGGGAGCAGTGGCTTGGACAGAAAAAATGTGCTATATAATGCTAAGTATTCTGAACTATCAGGTCCTAGGTGTCTTAAATGTGGTACCCAAAATTAGTGGACACTTTTGACCCTAATCTCTCTGTACTTCAATTTCCCATCTGTAAAACTTGGACAATGATAACCCCTCATCTCACACAGCTGTTGTTAAAATAAATTCATAAATATTTGTGAAGCACTCAAATACTATAATGATTAACACCATGGAATAACCCATGAGAAAATTAATAAATCTGTCTTCAGAGTGGGTTTGAATAGCCTGCAGTAAACAGGGCCTAGGGCCGCACATTGAACAATGAAAAGAAAACAAAATAATGAACGGCTGCTCCTTAACTGAGTTCCGTCCATTCTGTACTCTGAATGAGGCAGGGGTTCTGAAGAAAAAATAATATATGATGATTGTGACATGCTGTACCTTGGGAGAGCATCCTGGAAACCCCATATTCCTCATTTTTTATATATTCATGATTTTACATATAAAGCATGCCTTCTAAGGTATCATGAGAAAGGTTATGATCTGCTGAGTAATGGTCTCAAGTTGCAGTGGGGGAGGTTTAGGTTAGATATTAGGAATAACTTTTTCATTAGGAGGGTGGTGAAGCACTGGAATGGGTTACCTAGGGAGGTGGTGGAATCTCCTTCCTTAGAGGTTTTTAAGGTCAGGCTTGACAAAGCCCTGGCTGGGATGATTTAGTTGGGAATTGGTCCTCCTTTGAGTGGAGGGTTGGTCTAGATGACCTCCTGAGGTCCATTCCAACCGTGATATTCTATGATTCTATGATTCTATGCTGAAAGTCATTTCTCTCTATATATATGTATATCATTAATGCATATGAAGTTATGAGAATTGTGTTGTATGGTTGTCACTAAAACATGCTGTAAGTTGGGGAATCAGACAGATATTCTCCCCAGAGGCAATAGCAAGGAAAGTAACCAACGCCCAGGTTGGGTGTCAAATAACCCATCAACAGCCATTTTCCAGCGAGAGAACTACAATTCAGTGACTCATCTGCATGAGGCCACACAAGGGGAATTGCTCAACCTTGCCTGAAGACTCAGGGTATGTCTACACTGGCAGAGTTACAGCGCCAGCAGGTACAATGCTGCTCAGAGAGTGCTGAAGGGAAACTGCTGTTTTATGTTCACACTGTCAGCTGCCTGCACAATAGCATGTTCACACCTGCGACACTTGCAGTAGTATTCAGAGCAGTGCACTCTGGGCAGCTATCCCACAGAAGAGTTGGGGAAGGCAGAGAGTGTCGCAGGGTATCCTGGATCCTGTCCCAATGCCCCATGGTGCATTGCTTCAAATCCCAGCAATCCCTGTGCTTCGTCGGCATTTGGCACCATCTTTCAACGGTTTGTGTACTGGGCACTCTGCCTCTTCGGTCTGCAGGAATGGATCCCGCACTGTTGACCAGTATGCTGCTCATTCTCACTAACACTTCATGGGTGGCAGTGGAATTATTCCTTAAATTACAAAGGTAAGAGGAGTTTGACATTGATCTTGCCACGTGTACTAGCTATGACGTGAGATTGCTTGTGGCATTCACGGAGGTGCTGACCACAGTGGAACTCCATTTTTGAGCTTGAGAAACAAGCACTGAGTGGTGGGATCACATTGTGATGCATGTCTGGGATGATGAGCACTGGCTGCAGAACTTTCAGATGAGGAAAGCCACATTCATGGGACTGTGTGTTGAGCTCACCCCAGCACTGCAGTACAGGGACACAAGAATGAGAGCTGTCCTGCCGTTGGAGAAGTGCATGGCGATTGCACTATGGAAGCTGGCTACTTCAGACTGCTACCGATCGATCGCTAACCAGTTGAGAGTGGGAAAGTCAACCGTTGGATTTGTGTTAACGGAAGTGTGCAGGGCCATTAATCGCATCCTGCTCTGAAAGACCGTGATATTGTTGATGGCTTTGCACAAATGGGCTTCCCTAAAAGCAGAGGGTCAATAGATGGTACGCTTATTCCAATTCTGGAACCAGCCCACCTAGCCACTGAGTAAACTCATCGCAAGGGGTATTTCTCTATGGTTCTCCAGGAGTTTGTGGATCGCCATTGGCACTTCATGGATATTAATGTAGGCTAGTCCGGAAAGATGCATGACTCATGCATCTTTCAGAACACTGGCCTGTTCAGGAAACTGCAAACAAGGATTTTCTTCTCTATGTAAAAGAATAAATGGACACAAATCAGACATCAGGAATGGTAACATACAAAAGCCAGTAGGAGAACACTTCAATCTTCCTGGACATTCTATAACAGATTTAAAAGTAGCCATACTTGAACAAAAAAACGTCAGAAACAGACTTCAAAGAGAAACTGCAGAATTAAAATTCATCTGCAAATTTAACACCATTAATTTGGGCTTGAATAGGGACTGGGAGTGGCTGGCTCACTACAAAAGCAGCTTTGCCTCTCCTGGAATTAACACCTCCTCATCAATTATTGGATGTGGACTACATCCACCCTGATCGAATTGGCCCTGTCAACACTGGTTCTCCACTTGTGTCAGTATACATATGCCTGTATCTGTAATTTTCACTCCATGCATCTGAAGAAGTGGGTTTTTTACCCATGAAAGCTTATGCCCTAATAAATCTGTTAGTCTTTAAGGTGCCACTGGACTCCTTGTAGTTTTTCCCGGACCAGAAGATCACCGTAGAAGAAGTTGAAATGCCTATTGTGATCCTGGGAGACCCTGGCTACCCCTTAATGCAGTGGTTTATGAAGCCATACACTGGGCATTTTGAGAGCAGCAAGGAGCGGTTCAAGAACAACAGCAAGTGCATAATGACTATTGAGTGTGCTTTTGGCCATTTAAAGGCCTAAAGGTGCTGCCTCTAGGGGAAGCTGGACCTGGCTGATTACAATATTCCTATGCTTATAGCATTGTGCTGTATGTTCCATAATATTTGTGAAGGGAAGGGTGAAAGCTTCACTAAGGGCTGGACCCACTGAGGCTCAGTGCCTGGAGGCTGAGTTTGAACAGCCAGAGACCAGGGCTGTTAGAGGGGCACAGCATGGGGCCATAAGGCTCAGGGATGCCTTGAGGCAGCAATTTGAAGCTGAACGCCACTAATATTTTTTGCTATCCTCCGGAGTGCAGTGCTTGTAATGCTAGGAGGCAACTGTGGTTGGTGCAGATGATGCACTATGAAGGTTTAAGAAAATTGCCTGTTGCTTTGCAGGGCTCTGTTTGCTTTCAATTAATAGATAAAGCTTGATTTCAAACAAAAACCCATCCTTTTATTAAAAAAACAACAGCCGGATGAGAGAGACTATGACGGGGCGGGACAGCCCCGCACTGGTACAGCAGGGGTTAACCCTTCTTTGCTAGCAGAGGAAGCCACGCCCAGGAAGTTCTGCTGGGCGTGCTCCAACTGGCAGACAGGTATAAAAGCCTGCAGGTCTGCTCAGTCGGGGCTGGCCACCGGGGGAGCAGGATGCAGACCGTCAGCTCCTGCAGAAGGAGAGCCAGTGAGCCTGGACTGGGGCGTCAGCCGAGCTGAGGCCGTACCGGAGACCCCGGAGAGGGACGCCTGCCGTGAGGGACCTACGGGGGAACCGCTCCCACAACGCCGACGTCCGGCCAGACAGGGTAGAAAGTGACCCAGGGGATTGTAGAGACTGACAGCCTTAAAGCTGCAGTACCGCTCGGCGTGTTGCGGGCGGATCCCCGCCGAGCGGGGGGGGAGCAAGGAGAGCTTGCCACAATCAGGGCCCTGGGTCGGGGCTCGGTGGAGAGGGCGGGCCCGAGTCCCCCTACCCCACCCCTTAATACCCCGCCCCGAAGGGGGCTTCTATGGACTCCGGCCGCTAGGCCGCGCTGCCCCGCCCCGAAGGGGGCGTCTATGGACTCCGGCCGCTAGGCCGCGCTGCCCCGCCCCGAAGGGGGCGTCTATGGACTCCGGCCGCTAGGCCGCGCTGCCCCGCCCCGAAGGGGGCGTCTATGGACTCCGGCCGCTAGGCCGCGCTGCCCCGCCCCGAAGGGGGCGTCTATGGACTCTGGCCGCTAGGCCATAATACGCCGGCTGCCAGGGGCAGACCGAAGGACAAGTGAGTGGCGCGGCGCTAGGCCCCCAGCCTGCCCCTGCCACAAGGGGGTGCTGGGGTGTCAGACCCGTCACAGAGACAAACAACAAAACACATCAGCACTGAGGAGGATAGGGAGAGGGTCCCAGGAGGAGGTGGGGTCCCAGGATGGTTAAACCTTCTCCTTTGGATTACAGTGCAGCGAGTACTGTATTTCAGCAAAGCTAAACTGCAGAGGGATGGATGTTGAGTGCAATGGGTACTGGGAATCCTCAGGGCAGGCCTGTTACGGGGCAGGAGTGGAATGCTGCAGGTACAGACTGGAGCCAGGAGGTTGATAAGAGTGTGTTGGTGGTTTCTGGGGGGTGCATGGGAAAGAGTTTTGTGACAGGCTGGAGAGAATTAAGGGGGTAAAGTGGTCCCACAGTCCCAGGCGGCACCCTGGGGATCCTGTCATAATGATGTAACTAAAGACTGTATAATGCATATGCACAAGGGGTGCATATTAAAAATGCACAGACAAACTTAAATGAGTTTCTAACTTTTTAATACTTTGCAATCTTAATAATATTCTTTTAACATAGCATTTTACATGTGATATTACATGTGTGTGTGTCTGTGCATGTATATACCTATACATTATAAACTATGCAATGCTTCTGTCAGTTTTAGTAACGTAACCTGTTAATGATTGTGTCCAAATTTCCTTATTGAGAAGAGCCTATTGAAGAAAGTAATTAGATGCAAGTTCCATTAAGTAATATGCACAGCAAGATGCATTTGTTCTGTTAAGAGCAAGAATATGAAAAGCACTTAAGCCTCTCTAAACATTGTAAGACATTTCTTTTAATGCACTGCAAGAAAGCACAGCCCATGTCACATACAATTGGCACAAATGGATCTCAGTTCACAAGTATATATAGGGGATCATAAGTCTATGCAGCTCATGGCAGCAAGTAGCCCAGCCTGTGTTGACAGACTTGGGCTAGCGAGGTTCACACCAGCACACAAAAAAATAGCTGTGTAGAAAGCTCTCTGAAGTTGTGGCTCAGTCTCTGGAGCCCATCCCAGTCCCTGAGCTTCGGAGCCTGAGCTCCAGCCCAAGGTGCAACTTCAAAGCACTGTCTACACAGCTATTTTTAGAGCACTAGCCTAAGCCCTGCTAATCTGAGTCTGTCAACTCGGGCTGGGAACCCTATTGCCATGGGCTGTGTAGACATGCCTTTAATTACATTATCATTATGCAAGTATAGCTTGTCTGTACACCCTTATCTGTGTTACCTTTTATAAACAAGAAAATGCACAGCTTGACTTGCTCTGAGTTTTAAAAGCAATAGGCTTGTACTGGGCAGTAGATCTCAGCTCACATGTACTCAGGCTTCCAGTTTTTAAGATTAGGGATTTTTAGTACTGCAAAGTTGGTTTTGTTGGTTTAATTCCATGATTTGAGAAGGCTGAGATGAAAATCTCTGACACCTAAGTGATATACATAGTGTACATTTGTAGAATTGATTGATACCTGAATGTTATGATGAAAAATGAGGCCTCTCGAATGATGAGGCTTTAAAATGTCTTCAGTGAGCCTTCGAAGCAAAAGTTGCCCTAGTTTGTTATTACTATTATACCTTAAATACAAATACAGATGTTTGAAATGGGAGGAGGCAACATTCCAGAGCAGATTAGCACATTTGGTGTGCAGAGCTTCATGATCTTGATTTATCACAAAGTCGGTGAACTCAAACTCTGTTAATGCTGTTATAAAACCAATTTTAAGAGAATCAGGCCCATTGAATATAAGCTTATAGTAAGAAAGTCATCACATAGACTATGGCCTTATTAATGTTAATTTTAAAGAGAGATTCAACAAAAAAAAAAAAAAGATTCTAGTCTATGTTATTCATGCTGAACCAAATGAGTTGGTAAGGCTGCCACTGCGGTTATGTGCTATGGGATTCATTTATTTATTTTAAAGACTGTGTTTAGATTTGTGTATAGAGGTGGTAGGAAGGGTGGGTGCATGAGTCTAGGTGTATGGAGAGATGACAATGTGGTAGGAAAACCTGACATATTTTAAATTATATTTTTTCTAATCTTGCAGTTTTAATAAACTGTCGAAACAAAAAAAATAGTGCTCAAACAAACTAAGAAAAAACAGCTACATAAACTATGATTAGCTATTAAGTAGTGCAAGTTCTTCAGGGCATGGTCTTACCTTCTTTGAATTTTCACAGTGCTTTAGCACACTGTGTGCACCCCCCATAAACCAATAGTGTAACAATAATATTTAAATGATGCATTAGTCGCATGATTCCTAGATCCTCATTATACCAGCTGAAGATTAAATATATCACAGAATGGGAAATACCCTCTAGCTGTTGAAGACGAAGCACACGGTCAGGTTATGGAAGGGAAGCCTGTATTTTCGCATCTCTAGCTTGCTTCTTGCTTGCACATATATACCTGCCCCTGGAAATTTCCACTACTTGCATCCGACGAAGTGGGTATTCACCCACAAAAGCTCATGCTGCAAAACGTCTGTTAGTCTATAAGGTGCCACAGGATTCTTTGCTGTATTTTCGCAGTTTGTGTTGTTCTTCTTTTGTGGATATAAAGAAAAGCAAACATATGCTTTCAATCTGAATGATTTATTTTAGATTAAGGGAAGTAACATACAAAATAAATATTGTAAAGACTCCATTAGAGAGTACAATGTGTGCTTCTCTGTAACATACTGCACCAACTCTGACTCACATAATGTGAGCTAGCTACTCCAGCAGACAATAACAAATGTCCAGTACAGAGAAAAGAGAAATGTAACTATTGTTACCTCATCCAGTATTTTGTAGTTATATATACTCCCAATAAAGATCATGTTGAAATCCTGACTCTTTTGAAGTCAATGGGAGTTTTGACATTGACTTCAACAGAGCCAGTATTTCATCCTGTTATCAATAGTCTTTATCACAATATTTTGATACTTATGGTTCTGGTTCTGGATAGAAAAAAGATACCTTTCTTTCTTTCTTTCTTTCTTTCTTTCTTTCTTTCTTTCTTTCTTTCTTGAAATAATGCCATCTTCATAAGAATTTTTGGCCAAGGTTTTGGTCATTTGCTATTTTATCCTGACTGGGTCACCTGCTTCACTAGTGCTACAATGAAAGCCTTGCGAAAGCCTGATAAACTAAAAGATAATGGCATAATTACTACAAGTGACAGTCATCTAAACAGCAGATATGTTGTTATTCATACTGAAAATGAGAGATGAAAATAAAATGTCAAGTGTTAAGAGCTTTTAAAATCGGCCTACATTCGTGAAAGAAATACAACTGCATGCTAAGCTGTAGCAAAAGTTCTTCGAAGAAAAGAAAAAAAAAGACTTCAGACAAGATATCAAAAGAAACACAATGCTTTTCATTTAAAAGGCATTCTGACTTAACAAGACACTCTAAAGGCCAAATCACATGAAACATCTAACACAATGCCAATGCTATACAAATAATAATGAGCCAAACCCTCAGGTCTTTAATAACACTGGTCAAATTATTTTCTGCAAACATTTTTTTCTCATTAAATTAGTGAACAGACTTCAATTTTGACTGTGTTCCTAATTCAAAATTATTTAATAAGAACTTGATCCAAAGCCTAAATACCCCTATGTACTTCAGTGGGCTTCAGATGAGCCTCAACTGTATTAGGTGAATCCATTTCAGCCTAATCTATGAATTGATTATATACTACTCATCATGGATATTGTGGAGCATGGTCGCTTATTGATATTTTGCCATACTTGCTGCATGGTTGGTCACTTAAATTGTTTTTTTCCTGCTTCCTAATCGGATGACACACAAACCTGAAAAGAGGTTTTAAGGTGGCCACACAAAGATTGCCAGCTCAGACATTTGTGTGAAGATATATTTGCAATGCTTTTGCTTTCTTTACAGATGTTTTCTGAAAACAAAAATCTACCTGCACAACTGTTGCTGGAAAGTGAATGAAATGGTTTACAAATAACATCAGAGTAAATTCACAGGATGTACCCAGCTCTAGAGTTCTTACTCAATTTTCATTTATCTCTTATCCAGGCAAAGTTCTATTTTCCACAGGAGTTTTGTTTGAATAAAGACTAAGTAAAAAATAGAATAATAATATCTAACTCATTTATTGTACTTTTTAGTCAGTATATCTCACAGCGTTTTATAATCTTTAATGTACGTAACCTTGCCACACCCTGATGAGGTGAGGAAGTGATATTACCCCCATTTTACAGATGGGGAACTGAGACACAGTGAGCTAAGTGACTTGCCCAGCGTCACACAGGAAGTCTGTGTTAGAGCAGGTAATTGAGTGTTGGTCTCCCAAATGTAAGCCTATTACCCCAACCATTGGAAAATACTTCCGGTCTTAATAAGGTCCCCCATAACAATAATATCAATACTGTATATACAGCATGGAAAAGACATTTGTCAATGAATTTATCATAACAAAAATATAATGAATGTAAAATGAATAATTCATGGACCATTATACAATTAGTGGGCTAACTCCTGAAGTCTTTATTCAGTTTTTACTCAGTCCTCACGAATTTCCACAGATGTCAACTAGATTTAGTTCACATTAAGGACTGAGCGAGAAACTCAGACTTTACCACAGAGTAAAGTGCCTCATAACATTTTTAGCTGCTGGAGTTTCTTGGGGTATGTGTACATTGCAATTAGACATTCATAGCTGGCCCATGCCAGCTGACTCAGGCTCATGGGGAATGGGCTAAGGGCCTGTCTAACTGAGGTAAGATGTCTGGGCCCAGGTTCCAGGACCCTGTGTGGTGGGAGGATCCCAGAGTTTGGGCTGCAGCCCAAGTCTGAATGTCTACACCACACTTAAACATCTGTACAACCCAAGCCCCATGAGCATGTCAGCTGGCACAGGCCAGCTGCAGGCAACTAAGGGCATAGCTGCACTTGCAGATGTAGAGCGCTGTGAGTTAAACCCACCTTCAGAGAGTGCAGTAAGGAAAGTGCTGCAGTCTGTCCACACTGACAGCTGCTTGTGCACTGGTGTGGCCACATTTGCAGCACTTGCAGCGGCATTGGGAGCAGTGCATTATGGGCAGCTATCTCAGCATGCAAGTGACTGCAACGTGCTTTTCAAATGGGGGGAGTGGAGTGGAGTGTGACAGGGAGCTGGGCCGGCTTTAGGCTGATTCCCCCGATTCCCCCGAATCAGGCCCCGTGCCTAAGAGGGCCCCACACTCTAAAGAAGAGCGCCTAACTTTTTAATTTTTACTCACCCGGCAACAGTCCGGGTCTTCGGCAGCATTTTGGCAGTGGATCCTTCAGTGCCACGGAAGACCCGGAGTGAGTGAAGGACCCGCTGCTGAAATGCTGCCAAAGAACCAGACCACCGCCGGGTATTTGTATCGGGCCTCACAGTTCTTAAAGCCAGTCCTGACAGGGAGCGTGTTGTGTGTATGTGGGGGGAGAGAGCATGCCATGCATGTATGTGGGGGGAGAGAGTGTATGTTTGGGGGGCTGAGAGCATGCCAGCATGCTGTCTTGTAAGTTCAGACAGAAGCAGACCTCTCCCTCCCCCAACCTCTCTCTCTCTCACACACAGCATTCCCGGCTGCCAGAAATGGAGATTTCAAATGGCATATCCGCATTCCTACAGTGATTCAAAACAACTACAAGAGTGGCCACTTGACTTAAGGGGATTATGGGACATTTCTGGGGGCTGATCACAGCGCAGTAACTCAACACCTCATTCACACTGGCGCCGCAGTGCTTCAACGGGGCGCAGCAAATGTTATTCCTCTCGCTGAGGTGGAGTACCAGCAGCACTATAGCCGCGGAGTCAGAGCGTTCTATGTGCCTTGCCCCTGTAATGGGGAGTGAGCTAGGGTGCCCAGGGCTCCTTTATTGCTCTGTAACTCGCAAGTGTAGCCAAGCCCTAAGTGAAATGTAGACATACACTTGGTGGATTAAACACTAGGTTTAAATCTACAGTCCCTGGAACCCTCTGTTCAAATCCCAGCCATGCTAAGGCATATGAATTGAGCACCATGCACTTTCCTGATGAGACTTTAATGCTCAGGAAGAACCAACTGGATCTTCTTTGTGTCTTAAAGATCCTTTGGCACAATTATACTTTTTGTAAATGTAGGATATTTGTCCTAGTGTCTTTGAATAAAATATCCACCTTCCCCTCTGGTGTTCAGGGTACAGGGTTCCAGTTAATTACCAATCCCTGCCCGCCTCCCCGAGGTCTCTGTACTTCAGTGATACCGCAGGTATACATGACACTTTAGGTTTTTGGATGAAAGACAGTGGAGAAACATAAAATGTTATTCAGCTCCAAAACATTTTAATATAGTGGGTGTTGGGCTGTGTCTCTGTGCTTGTGCATATATACATGCAACTGCCTGCCTCTCCCATATATGAATAATTATCTGGAAAAGCTATCCATTATGAAGATTTTTTTCTCCACTACTTTTTCTGACTATGTTTAATAGAATGAAAATAAGTGTCTGAAGATGTGGTGTGGTGTAGCACAGTAGGATCCGAGAACTGTTTTATAATCCTAACTTTGCTCGAGTCACTGCATGGCTTTGGATAAATCACTTAATCTCCCAGGGTCTCGGGTTGCCCATCTATACAATGGAGATCCATCTCGCAGTGGTGTTGTGAAGATTAGCTCACGTCTTTAGAGTACTTTGAAAACAAAGTATTCCATAAGTATGGAAAAGCTTGCCAACTTTATCTGAGTGCCTCTTCCACTTTTGTGCCCCATGTAGCCTCTTGATTCAAGTGCCACTAATACTAGTCTTCCTGATCCAAAACCATATCTCTGAGTGACTTTCTAAATTGTTTTTTTCCAACCTTTGCAGACCCCTCTGTTCAGAGCTTTCCATTTATATAGCATTTGAAAGGGGAAGTTAGTTTGCAATACAAAGACCTAAGCATAAGCGTGGGAGTGTATGATTTGGCAATTCTCCACAGTGCTAACATGTCAGCGAGCAGCAGAAATGTTTGCTGCAGATGCCTCAGCAAATAAGGCCTGGGATCAAATCCAACTGAAAATCTATAGTATAATCACAGTGGGCTCAGTAAAATAGGGAGTTTTCCTTTGAAAGCGCATTTGATTTTGGACTAATGTGGGATGCCTCAGCTGAACCCCACCCATCTGCCCTCGTGTGAACTTGTAAGAAGGGCTGTTTTCTCTTTTTCTTTTTGCATTTGAATCAACACCCTAATTTCCACAGAAATGTCACAGAGGGCAACTGCAGGAAGCCACCAAACAGATTACTTAATGAGAAGGCAAATATATATATGGGTGGGTTTGGTGGTAGTGGTTTTCTCAGAGTAGGGGAAATGCCTCTTATATTCTTCCTAATTACCTGAGCATCTGAATAAATACCATTATGTTCAGTGGGCCTGCCCATATGCATGCACAAAATATGCAGGCACAGCTGTTTGCGTTTGATGACTCCCTATCCTCACCGCAATTTAGGCATGCACATTGGGGAGGTAGGTGTGTGATTCACCAGTTTGACCATGGAAATGGTCTTCACCCACACACCTAGATTCACCCACTAATTCTGTGGAAGGGTCAACTGAGTCTTGGTGAAAATGTGGACCATAGTGCATGTGTGTGCATAATATTTGTAAATTGGTAATACTGGAGATGGAAATCTGATAGAGAATTGCCATTGGGATAGAGTGTCTCACCTCTGGATGACTGATTCAAAACTGAGTCAGATCCAATAGTAATGAAATTTGTTACTATATCTAATGACTCTGCAGTGACCTTTTTGTGAAATTGTGGTATTGTCTCTCTGGTTTGCAGCAGACATCACCAAGTCAGACCTACAACGGAAATGCTATGTCTCAGTCTCAGCTATGAAGCACTAATCTCTTATCCCTATCCCTTTCAGCTAATGGTTGAAGCAACATTCATGAGGCAGTTTGGGAAACTTAGATTGTTGGCAGCCTCTGCTGTACTTGTCTTTTGGATAAACAGAGGACTTCAGCCTGCCAACCCAGCCTCTTTCACCAGCACTCAGTTCAGTTCAAAAAAATAATAATGAGGTGTGGGTAAATGTTTGTAATGAAAATAACTTATAGTCAGTCTGTCTACATTGTAATGACCGTAACAGATCAATACAGCTTTAATTGTGTTGCTGAACTCCCCCATTGCCTCAGGACACTGGCATATATTTCATAAATGGAACACTGAGCTTGTTATATCTGGTCCTTCTTCAATTTTTCACATAACTTCTTTGAAAATATTACATCAAATTTGAAAGCATAAAGAACATGGACAGGAACCTATTATGTATTTTACAATGTAGTAGTGAAAACATAATGAAGTTTGCTAGGCCCCTATTCACCCAGGGCTCATTGCATGAGTTAGTCACTCTAGTAAAATAATAGGTGGGAAGGACGTATTTATGGAACAACTATAAGAACTCATTCACAAGCACTGGGGGAGTTTAGACAGATTTTAAAACAAAAATGTGGTTCTGACTCTCATCAAACACACACACAACAGTGGAAGTTTTAAGTCGTTGCAGTTTTCACATTAGATATTTATTTCATGAACTTTTAAGGCAGCATGGTCCAGTGGTTAAGGCAATAGGCAATAATTCAGGTGAGCTGGGCTCTAGTCCCATCTCTGCTATTGACCCATTGTATCACCAGGGATAAATCACTTCACTTAGCCCCCTTTTCCGCCTCCTGTTCTTTGTCAATTAAGGCTATGCCTACACTACCAATTATGTCAGTATAACTTATGTCACTCAGGCATGTGAATAAAACACACACACACACACTTTTTTCTTTGTGTTATTAATTTTATTTTATTAGAGATAAACAGAATAGTAAATGGTAAGAAAGAGGCTTTTCAATATAAGGAAATTCAACAGATCCAAAACACTGTGGATTATAGTAAACACATATACCCAGGTTGAGAATTTATTTATGTCAACAGAAGCTGGGTTGTGAGCCCTCAGGGCATAGGAGTGCAAACCTCCTGAAACTCCCACTCCATCAGGAAACCTAGGACTAGACTTAGCAGTTAAGAAAGTGGGCAGGGTGGGGCCACAGAATTCATGAGAGGCAAAGGATTGTGTGAAATGAGGCATTCAGGTGGCAAAAAAACACCATGCAGAGGGCAAAAGTAGGATTTAAAAGGCCAGATTTTCATCTGGGCCTTAACCCTGCCTCAGTTTTGTACCCACAATGTTTCAGGAGAAATATATGTGAGCATAATTGAGATCATTCAAATATTGTGCACATAAATCAGGTACAAAGGTGCCCAAATGACACAAATTTTGCCATCACATTTCAGGTAGAAATAAGAAGGCCAGCCTTTAATTGAATCTAGGTAAAATAATAATTTGGGAAATTTGCTATGTTTTGGCTAAAAACAATTCCCCATTCCAGAAAGGAAAACACACCCTCTGTCTTCTGAAATAAGTAACATTTTTCTTAGTGTATGCCACTGCTCACAACAGTTTCTAAGCCTGTTCAACAAAGCTGTCAGGCCAAATGAATTGTTCTCTCCTGATGTTTGTTATTAACAGATTGTATACTGATAGGATAATAACCTCTTTTTTTATACATGAAAGGCATTCCTGTGAGCTGAATTACAACTGCAAATATAAAAGACGTGCTCTGCGGAAAACTCCCAGGCTACTTTGCACCACATTGCTCTCCATAATTTTGTGTTTGTTATCTTGAACGAATGACAGTAACCACAGATCAGCAACTGAAATATACGTGAAATGAGTACCACATGTATGGTGTTTACTGCAGCATGTGCAATGTGGTGGGAGAACATTACAGTCCACAGAGCTATGTGTTTAAAACTGTGTGCAATTTAATATCAAGCTCTGTAACTGGAATATACAATAGTAAGAAGAGAGAGGTATGAAAAATAAACCACTCGTAATCTCAGACACCAGATTCCAGCAAGGTCTGGGATTGTTATGTCACACAAGTACTTACTTGTTTATTTTACATGCTACAGTAATCATTTTTTATTCTGTGGTAGATAACTGTATATGTTTTTAATGTATGTAAGTCATTGCTACTTGTTTAAAGATTTGAAGGTGAATGGCAAGAATTAATAATCATAAAGTGATATAAGATCATCAGATGGTACAAGTGAAGATCTGAGTGACAAATAACTTTAGCTTATAGCAAAGTAATTCAAAATAAAAAGGTCTTTCATACATGCCTGAAAAGAGCTGAGTTCAGGATTGTGTGTAGTGCTTTGACCACATCACTAGCATGGAAAGCAGAGGAAGGCACTCATCCTTGCTATTGTAATAAACTAGTTACCTACGACTTCATAGTTGTCACACTTTGCTGCTCATAAAGGCCACTCAGAACTTCACAGCAAGAGCTGGGATAGAATAGGACTGGTTGAAACATTTCTGTCAGAATTGTCTTTCAATAGAAAATTGTGTTTTCCCAAATGATTTTTCCCTTGAAAAATGTCAATTATCTGTGGAAAATTTTGACTTTTCATTGAAGAATCAAACATCCCAAACTAGAAATACTTCAGCTAAAAACAAAATACTTCCATTTGGATAGGTTGCTGCAGTGCCTCTTGGGAGTTTTAGTTGGTTCCCTTGTATTCCAATTCTCCTCTATGGGCTGGGATCCCCAAATGTACTACATCTCCCATGATACACCATGATCAGGGACTCTCATGATATACAACCTCCCCTCACCCAGAGGCAAGACTGCGGTGAATCATGGGAGAGGTAGTCTGAAAAATCATAATTTTCCATGGGAAAATTTTGGCACCCTGGTTCAGGGTGCTGTATATTGATGCTAATAAATAATATAATTGTTTACTGTTCTAAAGCCACATGTCCCTACTAGTCCATTTAAAGGACACTCTCCATTAGCTGTTATCAGTATAGGTCATGATCCTGCAGAGAACTCCACATGGACAGCCCCAGCCCCTTGGACTTCAATAGGGCTCTTTGGGGAGTCCAACCTATGAGAAGCCCCATTGACAATTCCTTGTAGATCCATATATTGATCCACAATGATTATTTCCTTTAGTGTACAAGGCAGTGGTGACCCATATACATTAGCCAATTATTTACTTTAATTTAGCTGTCTATGCTTTCCTCAACTTTTGCTGTGAAAATGTATAATCACAAATTTAGCACTTTGGGGGCTACAATAATTAACAATTTAACTTGTTCCCTTTGTTCATATTTTGTTTAAAAAATATAATAAATTACAACTGCCAATTCAGCAAGTCCTTATGTGTTATTGACTTCAATGTGAACTGAATTTGTGCGTAAGTGCTTTCCTGAATAGGGATGCTTTCATGAATGGTTTCCTTACTGATCTGAGATCTTAAAAAGTTCCAGATCTTCAGCCTACGTAAACTGACATAACTCTATTACCATCAGTGACTGTTTATATGAGTTCAAGATCATGTCTTTAAAAAAAATAAAAATAAGAGTCACAGCAGTCTGTTCTCTGAAATATGGCAAAATAAAGATATATTTTTAGATGTTTCCTTATAGTTTAGCTCTCACTGTGTGAGACAATTTCATATGTGCCACAAACTGAGAAATCATTATCTATTTATTTTGACCAGTGTAGTAACAAAGTTTAATCTCCTTGCTTGTATGCTTTTTTCTATTTCTATTCTTAAAATATTTCTATGAATATGAAAGTCTCAATAAAAAAAAATCATTCTACTGTAATGAAATAAATCCTGAACATATGCTTTTTCCCTATATATAATTCTCAACACCAGCCACCCAAGAACATATCCAGAGCAAAAGCTTTGAACTTCCCAACTAATTTCTTGCATATTTATGTCCAGAAGGCCAGAGGCTAATACACAAATTATTCTGTTTTTGTCTGTAGTATCAAAAATTAGGGCCAAATACTGCCTGGAAGAATATGTGCGCACAGTCCCTTACTGCCTTAAAAGGAAAAAATCACATTTCTCTCTGTTTGTTGCTACTACAGTTAAAGTGAACAGCTAAGATTCCCATAACTATTCTTCCATTTTTATTTTGTACAATTGACAACAGTGTGTGTGTATGCTGTTTTGTTCTCTCCCCTGTATAGCCAGTGCACCTTCCTTGCTGAAAAGATCCTTATAAGCATCAAATAAACAGAAATATAGATATAGATATCTATATCTATCTATCTATTTAACAATGTATATATATATATATATATATATATATATATATATATAAACAGTGTATATATATATATATATATACACATATCAGATTAAACATATATATATATATATATATATATATATATATATATATATCAGATTAAACAAAATGATATATATATATATCAGATTAAACAAAATAAAGTTTATAATGTCCTCCAGATCAATGGATGTAGGATGGGAGAATGTGGGCCTTTTTAGATATCACGTGAGCTTCCCATCCCTTTTATCCTCCAGGCAACATATTATGATTTACAGCTCAGGGATGCAGAGACATGTTAGGGCAAGAAGGAGAAAGATCCAGGAAACAGTTAGTGCATGTACATTGAACATTCCGCTGAGTTGCTAGTAGATTTCCTAGTGTAAATTTACAAGTAGTTTATGCTAGTTGGACAAGTGTTAACTCTCTTGTGCACCTTCTGCTGGGGAGGCAAAGTGGGGAAAAGCGAGGACAGACAATGACAGTATGGCTTTTTGCCATGAGGAGGTGAGTGTTTAGCCTGGAACAACCAGTCCTCCTAGTCATCTGTCAAAGGACCTGTGAAGAGTCTGGTTTCCCCACTGAACTTAAGGGTCTGAAGGGTTTCCAAGCCTTACTCCCTATATGAACCCCTGGTAGATCTGGAGGGGAGCATGGAGCACATGCAGGTGTGACCATGAGAGAAGCCCTGCAGAGTTTCTTTAGTATACTTCTTTTCGCCTCGTCCAGCCTCTAAGAAGGGAATATGTAAAAATATGAAACACCTCCTTCATTATAGGAAAATTAAGTTTATCCCCTCAAATGCAAAACATGAAACACACGTGATGCACTTGAAATTTACACTGTGCTACCCAGGCCAGGAAAACTAACCAGGACCCAAAGACAGAACCATCTGAATCCCTGTCCCCTACAATTGTAGGAACAGAAGAGACAACATGATGCTATATCCACTGGCTCCGTTTGTTTGGTTTTAACTTTAATATTCCACTGATTCAAATAAAGTGGTCCCGAACTTGGAAATTTAACCTAAATTTCTGGAAAGTGTTCTTGCTAAAACAGAAAACAAAACCCCATATGGCTAGGCAGAGTGCCACAATTTTCTAAGATCTAATACATCTAAAAACAGATCTAAACCCATCAGATATGGATTCAAAAATTCACAATAAAAAATGCTGTTTCTAGAGAATAACCAGTTATGTTAATTGAAGTGACACTAATCAATATGTCATTATACATAACTAGATAAATTATGTTGTAGTGTTTCACAAGTTGATAAAATAGGTCTCCTGTTACATGTATTCCAGATCTCCAGAATCCTGCTCTGCTTCCCTAAATAATAACCACTATTGCCAGAATGAAAAAAAAAATCTTCATTCTCAGAGGAGGAATGGTTGCTAGTCAAGCCAACAATTGACAAAACACACAATTCAGACAGTTCTGTCAGTGTGGGTTATAGGCAGGGGTTGGGAAAAAAAGTGTTGGTTTGTTTTAAATATATCTGACATACATATGTAAAACATGAAACACACATGATGCACATGACATTTACACAAAAATATCCAGGGGAGGAAAACTACCCAGGACCCAAAGACAGCACCAGCTGAATCCCTGTGCCCTACAATTGCAGGAACAGAAGATACAACATGTTGCCTTTTCTTAAGGTCCCAGTACTGCTTGGAGTGACCTGTAAAAACTTATGACGTTTAAATCATACACATGATTTCTTATTCATGAAGGTTGAGCTCTAAAATATGCATATGGTAACCAAAGAGTTGGAGTCGAACCCTGATTTTCTATCCGCAGTGCTCTCACTGATAGAGATGATGCATCATCTACTAGAGCAGTGTTGGCTGTTCCAAATGTACATTTTTTTCAAAAAAAGTTACATCAACTCCCACAAGCATCATTAGATCATGTTCTCAGTGGTGATAACTGTATCTGCACATCATGTGTACAGCTATGTCCACTTAGTTATAAACATTAAGCTCATTCTGATGGAACTTGTGATAGTGAATACATTCAGTACATCTCAAGATTCATAGATCTGAAATTCTGCAGGATTAAACTAGATACATTTTAAAGAGGGTATGTAACACTCATGAGGTTTGGTAGTTTAGAAAAAGTTAAGATCAGTATGGAAATTTTGATTGCTCCTCTGAACTCCTCTGAACTATAAACCCTGGGTGCCCTGTGAGAGTAATCCACTTTGTGGTACATGTTTAAATAAATCAGGAGAACATTGTACTGTACACAATTAGTATCTGATTTTCAAATGGGCACACATCCATTATTTCTTCAGACAAGGCAAAGCACTCTTCTTATTATGGACAAAGACCTTATTTAAATCAAAGCTGTTTTTGAGTTATCTAAGCACACTATGCTGTGAAAATGTTGTTAGAGCATAAAACATAATTTGTCCACTCCCTGACAGCTCAAAAGCAGATGAATGGGTTATCTTCAAACTTTACAAAAAATCGCCTCCATCATGACATGAGAAAGTTTATGAGATATGGATTCCTAAAAGGTAAATTGTTTTTCCTCTTGGAAGTTTGAAAAAGAAAGACAATATTATACCAGGCTCAGATCTCTCTTTTTGGGATATTCCAGATTTACACTGATGTAAATCAATTGAGTCACTTTGGATTTGCAGCAGCAGTGTAAATGAGATAAGAGTTTGGTCTAAATAGACCACAGTGGTCATGTCCACCTAATCAATAGGGTTACTAACATGGATATGGGTGGAATTACTCAGAAAAAATTGCCCTCAAATCTTCTCATTTCTAGCACCAGCCACCAACTAAACTTCATTGACGATTTTGCACTTATGGGTCCCTGTAACTCCTGACCACAGCTCACTGACTCCTCTCCTAGCCTAGCCACTTCCCTTTGACCCATCCAATCTCCTCACACTTCTCCTCAAGTATGGATCCCAGATGCATGGAGATGCTCTGCCAAATCCAGGTTGAAAGGGCAGGCAGGTCCTGCTTCCATATCAAAGGTGGGGACAACCATGCATTAAGAGTCTCCTCTACTCAGAGGTAAAGAGGGATGCAGATGAGTGATCCAATGCAGTGATAATAAATAATAATAATAATAATTAATAATTAATAGATCTTCAAGTCTGAACCACAGAAGTTCAGGTTTTCCAGACTGAATTCAGACACATCCCAAATGGTTCAAATTTCAGGTCAGAGACAAAACAGGATAGCGCTTTACTTCAGTGGTGGCTGTGCCCCAGAATAGCAGAAATCTTAGAGGAAAGCTGAGATCACAAAACATTAATGTTTTAGAGCCAAAAAGGCCTAAGAATGTCTTTTAAATGTTATAGCCATTGAATCTAAACCCAAATCCTTGCCTTCTGCTTTGAACCCTAATGTAAAACTAATCCAGATCTGAAAGCAGTCTCTTTAGTCTATCTTTGTTTCACACAGGCATTTCTGAACCAGCTGTACTTTGACTTTGCGTGCAGTAGCAATATTAAGAACAGCACATTTACATCACTCAAACCATCTTTTCCCGTGTTTTTTTTTATGATGAAGCTTAGATCCTCTTGCTCAAACAAATGCTAAAGTATTCTGACACGGCACAATGAAATTTTATAGAGAAGACCATCTCTATTATGTAGCTGGAAACATTCTTCCCTCATCCCTTAGCAAAAGCCAATTAATCACAAACACAGCAAAGCAACAATCACTTTCTTTATGTTCTTGTCAATACTGAGAGCTAGTTGCTAGTGGTACAGGCAGTATTAAAAACTGTACTGCCTTGTCTTAATCTGCCATTACCTAAGATATCCCACTGTGGAGAAGCTAAAGATAGACTCCAGCATATACGTGAATTGTGATGTGTTCAAGCAGGTGGAAGCCAGGATTAGAAGGCTTTCAACAGCCCCGAGGAAGGGCCGGCTTCGAGGCGTGTCCAGGCTGCAGCCTCAAAACAAGACTTCATCTCCCCTCCCTCAGCAGAACTCACAGCAAATCCCTGCGATTGCAGATTGATTTACCAGAGTCGCTACGGATTTTTTTTTAAAGTGTGAATCAGCATGTTGTGGCGCCTGCTTGTTAGGTTCTCTCTGCCTGGTTTTACATTTTCTCCTATTGGCATTCTGCATATTGATTAAAACAGGGGGACACAAACCTCTTCAGAGGCATGTTCCCTCCCCAGCAGATATCTGGTGTCAGTACATCCAAAGAGGCCACTTATCTTCAACATTTGTTCATACTCCACCCCTACCCCAGAATTCCACCTTCCTGATTCCCCCCATTCTTTCCAGATGGGCTGTGAGCCCATTGCTGTGTACAGTTTGGAATATGTATGTCCTTTTTGCCTTGTAAACTGAAATTCTGCAGGATGAAACTAGATACATTTTAAAGAGGGTATGTAGCAGGGTAGCCTGCCTGGCCCATTAGGGGTATTAGGACTGAACAGACTTCTTTGCTCTACCCAATTAACTGTTAGAGCAAAATGATCTCAAAGAGTGTTTGTTATTGAGTAATCTCCCTCTCACCCTGATATACAGAGGCTGTTGAAAAAATGGTGGCTGCATGACACATCTGTTTATTTGGACTTCTTCACTGTGTTACCTTATTTGGTAACATTACAAGAAGCTGCTGTTTAGTTTGGATTCCAGATCACAGGGGGAGGGCTGACACACCTAATGTTTCTGAATGAATAGATATCTGTCTGCATCTGTCTAAAGAGATGCGTGTTGAAGTCTGTCTTTGTGTCATTTCCCTATTGAGTCATTTCCCCATTGCTGAGAGAGTTTGTTGCATGCTGTTTGAGCAGTTTAGGTCTTGTTTCTTCTTGATATTGCCATTCTGTGGTGTGCACTGTGTCAGAGGGCAGGGAAAGTAGCATCCAGGCAGTGCAATGACTCAGAAGCATGAGGGATGAGGGTGCATGCTGAGCACTGCACTCTACACCATCTGCAGACAATTAGTGTGCACTAACCTACCCCTTCAAACTCCCAATACAGCCTGCTTCTGTGTATTAGCAAGGAGGTGGAGAGAAGCTGGCCTGGCTCACTTGAGCATTAGGAAAACTTTAGTCATGAGCATGTTAGCTGGTCCAATGGTCTAGCCATTAAGGGAGCACTGAGTCTATATTCTACCTTCCTCATGCACTGGGAACCAGATTAGGACTGGGAATTCCCTGCATCTTCACCCCACGGCATATCACATGGGCAGCTCAAATTTCTAGTCTGTTACTTTAGGCTTAAAACACCTTCTGATTGGGACCGTGTCTTCATGACTGAAGCAGTGCAGCTTGAGCTATTTAGCTGTCAAAACATTCAGAAAGATGGAGCACATTTTATGTACCCCACCAAAATATAGAATACTGCTCCATATGCTAGTGCTGTGTTGGCCACTTCCAAGCATGACTACCACCCTCAGATCCCAAGAGACTGCTTATTTCTTTTGCCCTTAGAGGCAAATCTACATGGAATCACCCAGTCTGACCTCCTGCACAACGCAGGCCGCAGAATCTCACCCACCCACTCCTGTAACGAACCCCTAACCTATGCCTGAGTTATTGAAGTCCTCAAATCATGGTTTAGAGACCTCAAGGTGCAGCAAATCCTCCAGCACCCATGCCCCATGCCCCATGCTGCAGAGGAAGGCAAAAAACCTCCAGGGCCTCTGCCAATCTGCCCTGGAGGAAAATTCCTTCTCGACCCCAAACATGGCGACCAGTTAAACCCTGAGCATGTGGGCAAGACACCAGATGAAAGGTGCTGTATAGGTGCTAAATATTATTTCTGCCAGGGTCACTGTACTTTTATTTCCAATGCATATTATTTTAAATATCCATTAGCACCATCTTGTAATATTTTCACCAGTCTTTTTGGCTTCAACTGCAATTTTGTCACTTTAAATGACAGAGTTACTGGCCTAATGGATGGGGAGCGGGGGGCAGGGGGAAGCAGTAGACATGATATAGCTTGATTTCTTGTAAGATTTCAATCCCATATAATATTCTCATTAGCAAACTAGGGAAATGTGGTCTAGATGAAATAACTATAAGGCTGTGCAAAACTTGCTGAAAGACCATACTTGAAGAGCAGACTTCAATTGTTTGCTGACAAACTGGGAGGAAGTTTCTAGTGCAGTCCCACAGAGGTCTGTCCTGGCTCTGATATTATTCAATATTCTTATTAATGACTTGGATAATGAAGTGGAGAGTATGCTTATAAAATTTGTGGATGACACCAAGCTGGGAGGGGCTGCTAACACTGAATAACAGGTTTAGAATTATAATCAGCCTTGACAAATTGGAGAATTGGTCTGAAATCAACAAGATGAAATTCAATCAAAACAAGTGGAAAGTACTACACTTAGGAAGAGAAACAAAAACAAATGCAGAACTACAAAATGGAGACTAATGATTAAGCAGTAGTACTGCTGAAAAGGATCTGGGGGTTATAGTGGATAACAAATTGAATATGTTGCAAAAAAGGCTAATATTCTAGGGTATATTAACAGAAGCATTATATGTAAGACCTGGGATATAATTGTCGCGCTCTACTCAGCAGTGGCGAGGCCTCAGCTGAAGTAATGTCCAAATCCGAGTGCCACATTTCAGGAAAAATGGGCCAATTTGGAAAGAGTCGGGAGGAGAGCAACAAAAATGTTAAAAAGTTCAGAAAACCTGATTTATGAGGAAAGATAGAAAGAACTGGGCACGTTTAGTCTTGAGAAAAGAAGACTGAGGGGGGACCGGATAACAGTTTTGAAATATGATAAAGGTTGTTATAAAGAGGACAATGATCAGTTCTCCATGTCCACTGAAGGTAGGACAAGTAATCATGGCGGGCTGTTACTGGGCCACTTCACCTGGAATGGTCACTTGAAATATGTTGTAATTACTTAAGCTAAAAAGTTTGTTCTACCTTGTATTTAGCTGTGACATGCTGAATATGTTTCTCATGTTTCTCTTCTCTGTAGAAGAGCTTTTTGTACCTTGAAAGCTTGTCTCTCTCACCAACAGGAGTTGGTCCAATAAAAGATATTTACCTCACCCACCTTGTCTCTCTAATATCCTGGGACCGACACATCTACAACAACACTGCGTATATGGATTGTCTAGATATACTAGATCCTGCTTCAGTGCAGGGAGCTCGACTTGATGACCTCTCAAGGTCCCTTCCAGCGCTACATTTCTATGATTCTATGACATTGGGAGATATTTAACTCCATAACTGCAGCAAAGAGACTACCCTTTCTGTGTACGCTTGGGGCATAAGAATACCCAAAGGGGCAAGGAAAGACCCTCATATACTGGCCAAGGGCACAGTGTATAGAGAACTGCACGTGTTGAAATGGTGTAGTAACAAGCACACTTCCCCCTGAACATTGGGGGCTCCTGGACATTTCCAACTATTCCATAGCTCCCATTGGCTCAGCAAGTCAGACTCCACACCAGTTCCAGTGCAGGGCTGTGTCTTAAAGGTACAACTAAGCCCTCAGTGAGGTAGCTAAATATTATCCCCTTTTTACAGATAGGGAAACAAACACAGGGAGGTGGGTAATTTGCCCAAAGACAAAGTGTCAGCAATATAGCCAGGAACTGAATCCCAAAATTCTGATTTTCAGTTCTGTGTTCTCAGCACTAGGCAATAATTCCTATCAGCTTCTTGCTTGATCTGTGTCCTTTTCCAAAGGCATAACTGAGGAAGATTGTTCAATGGGCAGAGAGTTGCTAAGGGGATACAGAAGAACAAAATAAAATGAACAGAGCAGATGTCTGGTGTGTGGTTACATTTTTGGCATGGTTAATACTCATTAGTACAAGAATGTACAGCATGTAACTGTATTGATGGAGCATAGACTCTTTTGCAGAGGGATTCTCCCAGGCAGACAAGAGAAAAGGAAAAGCTGCTTCAAAGTTTACACTACAAACACATTAAAACTTTCATAATCATCAACAAGGCAAATGTTAGTATTAACATCTGAGCTTTATTACTGGTGCCTGTTTATCATCCTAATCAACATCCAATCCAGATGAAAATGATTATAATAGAGATATCCTTTTGTTTCCTATTTAATGAATTTGCACATTTAATTTTTTTTAATTAATTCCTGTAATTCTATTTCAGCCTGTGTGTTATGGACAATTTGTAATCAATTGTGAAAGATTAGACCCCAGGCACACTTAATGGGGATGCTTTAATAGTGCAGATGGCAAAACAGCCTCTAGGAGCAGGTCTGGTGGGTATTTTGTGAAAGCAAATTCAGTCAAAATCCATCCAAGATGACATACTGTACAATTGCTGCACTGGGAACCTCAAATGTGTGAAATTTTAATAAACTCTCCCCCGCACCCTTTTTAATTATAATTTTGCAAGATAAAGTAGAAGACATGTACCTTCCTGAATGCAACAGGAAAGGTCAATGGTAATCAGCATTCAGAATGAAGTTTCATTGTGACTCAATATGTTTGGGTTAGGAGGAATGTTCTAAATTACTGCATGTGAAAGAACATGTATAGGGAGGAATTTTCATCACCATCCAAAGGTGATGGTAGGATGCTATGCCTGCACATTCACACCCACCCTTGCCTCCTGTTCCATTATTCAGGGTGCAAACAACTTTCCACATGCATGGCAAGGAAAGTGGATTCTTGTAATTCTTGGAACTAGGCTCCTGATTTTCAAAGAAACCACAGAGTCCTTTTGCAGCTGAACTATATAGTACTTTAACATCTAAGTAGCTGACTACCCAATAAGATTGTTCCTGGTGAGTAAAGCTAAATATATACCTATGTTTTTGCAAGATCGTAGTCACAGCCTGCAAGATCTTTGGAATAAGGTTCTTCTCTGCAAGGCTTGTCTGTAAAGACCTCATTAGATTTGGGTGCCATGTAAACAAGTTCTCATCAATATAATAATAAAATAATAATTAATAACCATTCCCAATGGCAGTCAGATGTGAAAGAAATAGTCACGGTGATTGTGAGTTCCTCATTCACAGTAGGGGACTATGCCTTTTTATTGTGTCTAGAAGGCACCTAGCACATTGTGGTCACCATCAAAAACAATAAATAATCATCAGATATATATAACACATCCAGCATCATTTCCTGTCAGGATAGCAATTCAGTGGTTTCAGAGTAGTTCAAGTAATAATCCAAAGGACCAAATAGGTCAAGTAATTTACCAAGGCCCCAACTCCCCCTGGATATTTTCTGTTGAGTTAGGCATGCTAATGGATTCAGCCCCACAGGTGACATAGGCAGGACAAAGCTTATCTTCACCTGGTTTGAGGATCCTGCTGTGGCTTCAGCAAGAGATAGGCACCTGGACACCTACACTCAGGCATTGTCCACATACCCAGTGGCAGAAATATATGCATCTATGGGACTTGTACAGTGAAAATTTAGATGCCAAAGGATTTTAGGCCTCAGGAGGTATTCTAGTCCAACTCACTGCTCAAATCAGGACCAACCCCAACTAAATCAGCCCATCCATAGCTTTGTCAAGCCTGGCATTAAAAACCTCTAAAGATGAAGATTCCACCACCTCTCTCATTAACCCCTTCCAGTGCTTCACCACCCTCCTAGTGAAATAGTTTTCCCTAATATGCAACCTAGACCTCCCCCACTGTAACTTGAGACCCTTGCTTCTTGTTCTGTCATTTGCCATGATTGAGAACAGCTGAGCTCCATCCTGTTTGGTACCAGCCTTCAGGTAGTTGAAGGCTGCTATCAAATCCCCCCTCACTCTTCTCTTCTTCAGACTAAATAACTGCAGTTCCCTCAGCCTCTCCTCATAAATCACATGTCCCTATCATTTCCATTGCCCTCTGCTGGACTCTCTCCAAATTGTCTACATCCTTTCTGTACTGGGGAGCCTCACCAGTGCCGAATAGAGGGCACTTTCCTCGATCACTTCCCTCAATCTGATGGCAATGCTCCTACTTATGTTGTCCAATATGCTGTTAAGCTTCTTAGCGACAAGGGCACACTGCTGACTCATATCCAGCTTATCGTCCACTGTAATCCCCAGGTCCTTTTCTGCAGAACTGCCACTTAGCTAGTTGGTCCCCAGCCTGTAGCAGTGCATGGGATTCTTCCGTCCTAAGTGCAGGACTCTGTACTTGTCCTTGTTGAACCTCATCAGATTTCTTTTGGCCCAATCCTCCAATTTCTCTAGGTCACTCTGGACCCTATCCCTACCCTCCAGTGTTATCTACCTTTCCCCCAGCTTAGTCTCATCTGCGAACTTGCTGAGGGTACAATTCATCTCATCATCCAGATCATTAATGAAGACGTTGAACAAAACCGGCTCTGGGACCAACCCATGAGGCACTCCACTTGATACCGACTGCCAACTAGACATCAAGTTGGTGATCACTACCCGCTGAGTGGCACAATCTAGCCATCATTCTATCCACATTATAGTACATTCTTCCAATCCCTACTTTTTTAACTTGCTAGCAAGAATACTGTGGGACATTGTATCAAAAGCTTTGTTAAAGTCAAGGTATATCACGTCCACTGCTTTCCCCATATCCACAGAGCCAGTTATCTCGTCATAGGAGGCAATCAGGGTGGTCAGGCATGACTTGCCCTCGGTGAATCCATATTGACTGTTCCTGATCACCTTCCTTTCCTCCAAGTGCTTTAAAATGGATTCCTTGAGGATCTCCTCCATGATTTTTCCGGGGACTGAGGATTCTACTTCCTCCCTTTTTAAAAGATGGGCACTATATTTGCCTTTTTCGAGTCGGCCAGTCATCACGAGATTTCAAAGATAATGGCCAATGGCTCTGCAATCACATCAGCCAGCACATGTGGATGCATTGAATCCAGATCCAAGGACTTGTGCATGTACAGCTTTTCTAAATAATCCTTAACCTGTTCTTTCACCACTGAGGGTGAAAGCAGCAGTCTGGGAGCTGACCTTGTTTGTGAAGGGCGAGGCAAAAAAAGCATTGAGTACTTCACCTTTTTCCATATCATCTGTCACTAAGCTGCCTCCCCCATTCAGTAAGGGTCCCACACTTTTCCTGACCATGGAGTATCTGTGCCTAGAGGGCTTCCTTAGTCATCCATCATATCCGTGGTAGTTCATATGACTTACCTGACCAATCATAACCAACATCTCACATAGCAAATGTCACATAAGGGAAGAGTTTTCCACCATCACTCACACACACTCCATGAGTAGTCCTGTTGGCTTCAATGGGACCGCAGAGTGCAAGGTACTACACTATAAATGAGTGTATCTGTCTGGATCACACTGCATACGTGTGACGAACTCTTCATCAATCTAACCAGTTAAAAAAATTGTTAATTGAAAATTTTCAAATTACACATACATTTAAAGAAATATCAGTCTGATCAGAAATGTTTCATGAGCTGGGAAAGATCAGTAGAAAATTATTCATTGTGAATCATTCACTCACTTGTAGGAATGATACAGACCAGTGGTTCTCAACCTATTTATCATTGTGGGCGGCATCCAATACTATGTGTATGGCTCTGAGGCAGTCACATGGGCCACAGAGCTGTGCTGATTGGGCCACAGGTTGAGAACCACTGATAGAGACTGATATAGGAAATTCTGCACTATGATGAACTTTGCAAGTAACCTGTTCCACGGCTTTTATTGTAAACTTACTAACATAAAAAGCAAAGGGCAAAATGCTGCTAGTCATAGCTGTGTGTGATTTCCCTGCATGCATCTACAGGAAGAATATGACCCAAAAGGAGGCGTGTCCTTTGAAAAGAAATGGAAAGAGCATGCAGAGTTTTCTGCGGAGCATTCAACTAAACTTTATATTATGGATCGTTTGGGTTCAATTTGATTTGAGATCTGGGTGAAAGTGTGGGGTCAGTTCACATTTTATCTGACCCAGTTCACCCTTCTAATAACATAATACAAAATAAAATACAGTCCAGAACAAGTTACTGCACATGAAATCAGCATGGGATTTAATCTTTACAACCAACTTTTGTGCCTGAGGTACAATCTTTCTGTAGAACTGGGGAGACAAGCTTTCTGTGAATTTTTCATGCATTAGGTAAACTTTTGAGATGTTTGAGATCACATTTTTCTGTTAGGTTTACATTAATATTGATCACAATCAAAGCTAGCTTGAACCCTTCACTTTCAGCACAGAACTTTCCTTTACAATGTAGGTTCTGTAGTAGCAGTTTCACTGGCGCTTGCTGTAAATGTTAATAAATGGAGCATATTCTTTAAAAGGATGGAAAATAACCCAGCCATCCTTACTTGAATATGTGACAATTCTTTTTAAAGCACCCCACCTGGTTAGCCCTTGGGTAAGCATTATCTATCAAGTAGTTTATAGTAAACAGAAATTGTATAGTCTTCTTATTTGGATAGGAGAATTTGAATTTATAAGGGCTCTGTGTTTCAACTGCACGTCTCATGGTGGGGTTTGTAATAGCTTGTCTGAAGCAGCACCCTCTAATGGATTTTCCACATGTCCCAACACACCCACACATCCCCCTGGGGTGAAGAAATCTCTGCTTCACATAGGTGCTGAGATGTGCTCCAGCCCATCAGCTGATTGTCCATTTAGTCCTATCTCCATCAGGGGGTGAGAAGAGGGTAGGAGGAATCTAGCCCCAAAATTTTCTAAACATAAAGCAAACAGTTCAATACTGAGCTGCCCACCAGTCTTCCCATGAGGCACCCCTGCCCTTTCCTTCTGGCTTAGTTCCCAAACAGTCTCTTACTTGTTTGTCACCTGCTCCTGGGGGTCTAACTTCTCCTCTCCAGTGGCTGCTCTGGCTAGCAGGCCCCTCTTCTCCACAATGCTACTGACAAAGCTCTCTCTACACAGAGATGCTGAGGGAACTGGGCTTGTTTAATCTGCAGAAGAGTGAGGGGGGATTTGATAGCAGCCTTCAACTACCTGAAGGGGGGTTCCAAAGAGGATGGAGATTGGCTGTTCTCAGTGGTGGCAGATGACAGAAAAAGGAGAAATGGTCTCAAGTTGCAGTGGGGGAGGTCTAGGTTGGATATTAGAAAGAATGGTGAAGCACTGGAATGGATTACCAAGGGAGGTGGTGGAATCTTCAACCTTATTGATTTTTAAGGCCCAGCTTGACAAAGCCCTGGCTGGGATGATTTAGCTGGAGTTGGTCCTGCTTTGAGTAGGGGGTTGGACTAGATGACCTCCTGAGGTCTCTTCCATCTCTAATCATCTATGATTCTATGAATCTATGTGTCAACATGAAATTTGGTTTCTGCAATCATTCAAGCCAGCAAAACCCATTTGTACAAATTGGTGTGGGGAATGAAAACAAATGGGGCACATGCCAATTTTTTTTAAAAGTGAAAGAATATTTATAGAAGTATTCATACATCTCTAATTCTTACTATAAAATCATTGCAGTTATAATACTTTACATGTATCATGTAATTCAAGTAATTCAAAGTGCTTGATGATCATTCAGGAATTACAATTCAGAACACCGTAGGGGAGTACAGTAGGGAATATTTATTATTCCATTCTTACATATGAGGAAACTGAGGTAAAGAAGCTAAGGATGTGTCTACACTGCAATAACCCCTCCCGCCCTCCACACACACAAAAAGTTGGTATGGGCCAGTGGACTTGGGCTCATGGGACTTGGGCTAAGGGTCTGTTTAACTGCAGTGTAGACATTTGGTTCTGGATGGAACCTGGGCTCTATGACCCTGGGAGGTGGGAGGGTCCCAGAGCTCAGGCTGCAGCCAGAGCCTGAACCCGAATGTCTACACCACAATTAAACAGCCTCTTAGCCAAAGTCCCACAGGACTGAATCAGCTGGCACGGGCCAGCCATACCCTAACTAACTTGCCCAAAGTCCACAGTGAGTGGGTGAAGCAAGGAACAGAACCCTGAGGTAGAGCTATGTGACAAACTTCCCCTACAAAATGAATGTTGGCCCTAGTTTTTCAATGTGCTCCACAGGTTTCTAGAATCTGGGCCAAGTTTCACACGCCAAGGAAGGATTCATGATTTGGGGTGGTTCATATACTTTTGACCCAAATACAGAAAAATATGACAGTTTCAACTCCATTTTGCTTTGCATTTTTCAAGTTCATTTGAGCCTGAAGTTCAAAATGAATCTGAGGTAGGGAGAACTCCTATAACTACTACCACAACAACCAAAGGGTTTAAAAAAAAATCCTGAACAACTTTGAACTTAAATCACTGAGTTTTGTAACCATGACACATTATCACTACATACCACTGTCTCCCCACTAGTTGTGGGAGCTCAGGACTTTAATGATTTAGGAACTTATAGAAACAGTGTTAGAGAAAACAAGTGTTCTGTACACAGATCATGTCTCTCTCAAACAACTAAGTCTCCCAAAACAAAGAGAAAAAGAACACTTTCTTCCCCAAATATAAATTCATTTTGGTTTGGCCACACTTCACTTTCCTGTACAATGAGCCTGCAGAATCAGATTCTGGTGTAACTTACAAAACAATGTATTTGAACAAATGGTATGAATACATTCTTATTCATGGAAATTTTCCACTATCAGACTGTTGCCTTTTTATTAAAATCCCTACAGGTTCCACTGGCTGCCAGAAAAGGACTTTTTAATAGAAGATGGGCCTGAACCAAAATCTCATATCCAACCATCCCTAGACTGTGGCGATATCTGCAATTTCAAACCCAGATCCTATTCTGAATTTCACAATAAGCCCATATAATTATAATGAGCCAAACCAAAACCCCAAATCCACAGACCAGAAATGTTTGAAATCTACATCCAGACTGGAAGTTTGTGGCATGAAAGCATTTGTCCTTACTATAGAGTGCCTGAGTTAACTGAAACCGCTTGTGAATGGTTTTCATTTAAACATCAGATTATTCCAAATGCTGCATTGCACCAAGCAGAAGGGATGAAAGTGGATGACCAGTAGGTGATTGCGCATGTCTGTTTTCTTCTAAATAGAAAGTGCTTTAGCTAATAACATTTATTTTGATAAATCAACCTTTTGCTTTTGATGCAGTGTCCAGCTATGCTCAGATAAGACATAAAATATGGCTCTCTTGTCAGAGTCTGTAGGTTGTTCATTTTTATAAACATTCCTATCATGACAACATGATCTGTAGTTATAAATGATTAGCACATTGAGGTAGAGTAAAGACAAGGGTACAGAAAGGTGACTGAATGATGTGAAGGACACCTGGAACATATCCGTGCACTTACTGCTCTGCAATAACAGATTATTATGAAAGCACCATTTGTGCATCAGTTGTGATACAGGGCTCAGGTCCTGAAGGAGATGAAGGAGTTAGAATTTTAATGGTTACATCTCAGAGGAGCACCTCACAGGATTAGGTTTTATTGATTAGCTTAAATTAAAAGTGTATTTGGCAAAGAACAAAGGGTCCAATCTTCTAAATGTATAACATGTGCAGAACTCCAGTTGAAGTCAATGGGTGTTTTGTGTAGAGGAAGGCAACAAGATGGGCCCATAGAAATTGTAATTATCAGAAAAAACTGGTGGTCCTTCTATTTCAGTATTATGCTCCAACAATGAGGAAGTTGGCTGCATCAGAGAAAGATGAAACAGCTGCACAAGACACCTACTTGGGCATTATCACAGCATTGGTGGATATTTTTCCCCCACACTCACTCCAGCTGGTGTTTGGTTTATGCCCAGAATAATTAGGACTGAAATAGTCTTTGTAGTTTTTATCCTAGCTATAGTAAATCCAGATGTCACTGTTATTCATATAAAAGTCTAATCCTTATCTGAATCTTACTGAACCATTTCCCTCAATATTTTCCCATGGCAGAGAAATCCACAGGTGGATTATTCTTTGTATAAATTTCCTTTTAAAAATAAAACTCCTATAAATTTATTCAAGTGTTTCTTTTCTTGTATTATGGAAAAGAGTAAATGAGAGAACTCAAATGGTCTTTCCTGTACTATTAACTAAGCATCTCATACACAGTATGTTTTTATCCTTAACTTTTCCAACTAAATAGCCCTAATCTGCATCACTTTGTAAAATACCTTTTTCTTCCTTTCCCATCCCAAATGCATCTAATTATTTTATGTTGCCCTTTTCCTAGACCTTTCCTCTTTCTCCTATGGTACATTAACACAGTTATTGAATATATAGCAACTTAATTTAAACTGATTAACCATATTGCAGAAGATTAACAGTAAAAGAGTTATGAGTACTCAATGATAATGAAATGAAAATGTCTTTAATAATCAATTGGTATTTAAAGTAATGTTGAATAGCTATCCTAACAAATCTACCATTTATATTTAGTAGCATAAAATTGCATGTGAAATCAATGCCATTTGTTATTAAAACCTTGAATTTTTGGTATCTAAATTCCAGGAGTGTTTACAAAAAGATCAACCATATTTTAGACCTCAGAGGAATGAGAACAGATATGCTTTTGAAACAGTATGGGCATCAGAGAGCAGAACACCATAGTTAACAAGGAGAAATCCTGACTCCATTGAAATCAATGGGAGTTTTGTCATCACTTCAGTGATTTCACCCCAGATATGTAAAAATTCCTTTTGTTCCTTTCTCACCTGACCCCCTTTCTTTTCTCCCTTTTTGTTGTTGTTGTTTTGGGTTCAAAAGAAAAAAGAAGACTGTGCAGAACCCCAGAGTCAAGGGAAGAATTCAAGAGTTCCAGTAATTTTCCAGAACTCCTTTGCAATGGGTCTAGAAGTCTAATAAGAACAAGATTTGTGAAAATATTTGAAGATCAGTCCCTCAAAGTATTTCTGCAATTCTTCAACAAGTTCTTTCCAGAACCAGCACTTGGGAAGATTCATGAATGTCAACAAATAAAATTTAACTAAATTATTCAGATCTTCAACAAATATGTCTCCAATGAAGCTGAAGCCAGCTTTTACTGTATCCATATTATGTTACTCACTACAGTTGAAAGGTGATTGGCAATTACTATGAATCTGAAACTTTAATGCAGACATGTAGAAAAAACTCCCACTGACATGTTAAAAAGTACTCAGCAATTGTCATTTTGCAAATTAATGCCTCCCCAGTGCTTTTGTTTTGCAATGTTGTTAAGGATTTACTTGGTGAATTGTGATTATCTAGACTGGAATTCCCATATTAGTCACTCCAAGGTACCTTCTCTTCTTGATATGCTTAACTGTCTTGGGAGAGACAAAGATAAAGCTGAAGGGAAGGTGAATTTATAATAGGTGTAATAATATATTAAGAGCCTTAGATCATAAATCAATAGGGAAGGGCCAAGTTATGCAACTGACCTGAAGCTTCATCTAACTATTTTGGGAAATTCAAATATTTACACATCATTTCTTATCACATACCATTTGTACCAGATACATCTTCTCAGTGACTGAGGTAGACTATTAACTTCTTAGGACAGTGGTTCTCAACCAGGGGTGCAGGTACCCTGATGGTTTACAGGGGTCTTCCAGAGGGTACATCAATGCATTTAGATATTTGCCTCGTTTTACAAAAGGCTACATAAAAAACCCTAGTGAAGTCAGTACAAACTAAAGTTTCATACAGACAATGACTTGTTTGTATTGCTCTATATACTACACACTGAAATGTAAGTACAATATTTATATTCCAATTGATTTATGTTATAAATATATGATAAAAATGAGAAAGTAAGCAATTGTTCATTAACAGTGTGCTGTGACACTATTTGTATTGTTATGTCTGATTTTGTAAGCAAGAAGTTTTTAAGTGAGGTAAAACTTGGGGTATGCAAGACAGATCAGGCTCCTGAAAGGGGAATAGTAGTTTGTGAAAGTCTTTGGACAGGGACTATATTTTCTTAACAGGGAAGGATTATCTTGTAGTTAAACCATAGAATTAGAAATGTAGAAATGTGGGTTTTACGCCATGCTTTGCAATAAACTTTTTGTGAATATGATCTGGTCAATTACACTAAATTTTTCATAGATGTGTCATTAATTTTGTTTTCATGTTAGGCATCCAACTTGAGACACATCTGGACTGATTTTCCACATGACTTGTGGGTGCTTGACAATCATAGAATATCAGGGTTGGAAGGGACCTCAGGAGGTCATCTAGTCCAACCCAATGCAACTATTAATGTCCTAACTAGTTCCCATAAGGCACAAAAATTAAGGAATCCTTATTTAGTGGCTATTTTTGAAAAATGTGGCCTAAACCTTTCTGTGCCTCAACTTCCAGATCTCTAAAAAGATGATACTTTCATGTGTTGTGACACTTATTCATAAGCAGCTGTAAAGTGATTTGCTATCCTTTGATAGGAGGATCTATAGACGTGTTAAGTATTATTATTTGATCACAAAGTGTCAAACACCTTGTTACTGTTATTGGATAACAATAATAATGGAAACAAATTTCATTTTTCCTTCTACATTCATGGTTCTGCCCAGGCTTAGAAACAATGGTGCAGCAAAGCAATCAGAAAGTCTATTTTAATGAGATTTTCCCACCAGTTTTATAGATTAAATGATTGGATTTAGAGTCCAATCCTGTGAGATACTCAGGGGCGGCTCTACAAATTTGGCCGCCCCAAGCAGTCATGCCCGGGAGGCGCCCCCGAGCCGCGGGAGCAGCGAACCTCCCGCGGGCATGACTGCGGAGGGTCCGCTGGTCGCGCGGCTCAGCTGGACCTCCCGCGGCTGCGGGCGGTTCGCTGGTCCGGCGGCTCCGGTTGAGCTGCCGCAGTCATGCCTGCGGGAGGTCCAGCCGAGCTGCGGGACCAGCGAACCGTCCGCAGTCTTGCCTGCGGCAGGTCCGGTTGTCCCGGGGCTCCGGTGGACCTCCCGCAGGCATGACTGCGGCAGGTCCACTGGCCCAGCCTGCCGCCCCCCTGGGAAAGGGCCGCCCCAGGCGGGTGCTTGCCCCGCTGGGCTCTAGAGCCGCCCCTGGAGATACTGAGCTCTTTCTGTAAGTCACGAGTACCAGCAATGCAAAGCTCAACCTTGCAGAAATTAGGACCAACATTTTCAAAAGTGGCCAGTGATGTTGGGTCTCTCACTGTTTTGAGTGCCCAATATGAGACACTTTAACTCAGATTTGTAAAGGAGGGTAATACAATTAATGCCAATCAGCATGGGTTTATGGAAAATAGATCCTGTCAAACTAACTTGATATTTCTGATACAATATACATAGACTTCTGTAAGGCATTTGACTTCGTACCACTTGGTATTTTGATTAAAAATGAAGAAAGATATAAAGTTAACATAGTACATATTAAATGGATTAAAATCTGGCTCACCGATAGATCTCAAAATGTAATTGTACATCAAATTGAATCATCAAAATGTGGGTGTTTCTCTAGTGGGGTCCCACAGGGATTGCTTCTTGACTTTACACTATTTAATTTTTTTTAATAATGACCTGGAAGAAAACACAAAATTACCATTGATAAAGTTTGCAGTTGACACAAAAAGGGTGGGGGAGTGTGGTAAATAATGAAGCGGGCAGATCACTGATTCAGAGTGATCTGGACTGCTTGATAAACTGGGTGCAAACAAACAAAATGTGCTTTAATATGGCTAAATGTAAATCTAGGAACAAAAAAATATATAGGTCATACTTACATAATGGAGGACACTGTCCTGGGAAGTAGTGACTGAAAAAAGATGTGTGGGTCATGATTCATAATCAGTTAAAAAGAAGCTCCCCATATGACACCGGCCAAAATGGCTAATGTGAACCTGGAATACATAAATGGGGGAATCTTAAATAGGAGTAGAGAGCTTATTTTGCATCTGTATTGGCACTGGTGTGACAACTGCTGGAATTCTGTGTCTAGTTCTGGTGTCCACAATTTAAGAAGGATGTTGATAAATTGAAGAGCCACAAGAATGATTAAAGAAAGTGATAGACTCAAGGAGCTCAGTCTATACTGATAGACTCAAGGACCTCAATCTATTTAGCTTAACAAAGATGGTTAAGGGGTGACTTGATCACACTCTATAAATACGTACCTGAGGAACAACTATTTAATAATGGGCTCTTCAATCTGGCAGAGAAAAGTATAACATGATTCAATGGCTGGAAGTTGAGGCTAGGCACCTTCAGAGTGGAAATAAGGGCTTCTTCCCACCCTCAGTCAGAGTAATTAACCGTTGGAACAATTTAGCAAGGATTTTTTGTGGATTTTCCATCACTGACAATTTTTAAATCAAGATGTTCTTCTAAAAGATCTGCTCTAGGAATTGTTTTGGAGAAGTTCTGTGGCCTGTGTTATATAGGATATCAGACCAGATGATCACCATGGTTCCTTCTGGCCTTGGACTATATAAAGCTATCAGTATTCATAGATTCTATTAATTTTACCTGGAGTTGTGGATGCTCAACACCCCTGAACATCAGGTTCAAGGATATTAATTCCCCCTCCCCAATCTATTTTTCCCTTTTGCCTCTTTACAGACAGAGAGATTTAAAAAAATTCTCAATCCTGCACTTCTAGCTCTTTTTCAGGTTACAGAGTATTGATTGGATACCAGTGAAAAGTAAGTCAGTTTGTTTTATTTTATTGGGTACCAACACCAAGATACAGACATTTTATAGGCACAGTCAAGCAAAAGTACAATTTTTATTTCACATCTGGACAAATAAAATAAACTTCCAATCAAGCAATATAAACGTCACTGTCCTGATAGAGTAGTTAGCAGGAAGAATGTGAAAGTTAGGCATTCCTTCCTGACACCCTCACTAATTCAAACAGATTCACCTAGGCATGTGAAACTGAGCTTTAGCTGCACGCATTTTGTTGACTACTAGCTTAAGTAACCCTAAAACAGCTTGTCTTGATTGTGAACCTTATATGTAAACTCTATGTCATTATTCAGTAACGTTTTTGGTAGTTTGTGGCATCAAAGGTATATGCACCTCAAATGTAAAATTAATTGTGTAATGTAACAACCCAAGGTTGATATGGCCCCCAAGCATAGTTCAGAAATTAAAGTGTGCTATGTTATTGCTGAATATCTATCCCCTTTCTGCATTAATTTAAAGGGAGATTTTCAAAGACACAAATGACAGTTAAGTGGCTAATTCTTACTGAGTGTAAATGGGAGTTTGGTGCCTAACATCAATTTGTTCCTTGGAAAATCTCAGGCTTAAAATATACTTTTCAATGTCTGTACATTCTTGGTTTCATAAACAGTGGCACCATTCATTTTTTACACTTCAGTTCTGTCTATATCAATCTATCTAAGCAGTGCTGTTTTATGTATTGCACTCTTCAAAAATGTATCAATACATTATTATTATTATTTTTACAGTTCTGCCTAGAGGTGCCAACCAAGATCAGGGCCCCATCACGTAAAATGTTATATAAGTACTCGACACAATATATTCCCTGCACCGAAAATATTTACATAGATAAGACCTATAAAGTGTAGGAGTAAGGTGTGATTGTTATCTCTATTTTATGGATGGAAAACCAAGGCACAGAGACATTAAGTGACTTGACCAAAGTCACATATAAGTCTCTGGCAGAACTTGGCATTAAACCTAGATTTTCTAATTCCCCAACCAGTACCAACCTTCCTCTGATCACCATATACAAATATTTCAGTACCTTGCACATTTTATCCTAAACACACAAGATCCTATTTTGTCCCCACCACTAGTCTCAGGGAGGGAAATCTTGTGTGTATTTGTTTAATTGTGTGATTATTGAGGGAAAGTCAGATTGAGCAAATGTAATTTTTGCTTCTGTAGCTGTTCCACAAGCATGATTTGCATTCTGTTCTGAAGGCACTGAGGTCCATCCTTGCTCATTCTGATGGGATCCAGGACACAGCTCCATAGTCATGAGCCAAGGACCAAGACAGCTCTGCCTCAGAACTCACTGGTCTGACTTTTGTGGGTGACAGCTGTTCCATTGTTCCAGCGGAACGCAGTTGTCAATAGTGGTCATGGAGCCAGAGTTAGGAGCAGGGCACTTGAATCAAATGCTGCTAAGTAGCAGTTTAATAGGTATGGCCCCAATCCTGGACTCCTTAATCTAGCTTTACTGAGGCATAACTCTTGTTGAAGTCAAAACTGCACTAACTGATATAAATATAGGACTGTAAGTGCACCCTTAGTCACCTCTTTTCCAAGCTGAAAAGTCCCAGTCTTATTAATCTCTCCTCATACTTAAGACGTTCTATACCCCTAATCATTTTTGTTGCCCTTTTCTGAACCTTTTTTAACTCCAATATATCTTTTCTGAGATGTGGTGACCACATCTGCATGCAATATTCAAGGTTTGGGCGTACCATGGATTTATATAGAGGCAATATGATATTTTATGTCTTTTTATCTATCCCTTTCTTGATGATTCCCAACATTCTGTTCACTTTTTTGACTGCTGCTGCACATTGAATGGATGACTTCAGAGAACTATCCTCAGTGACTCCAAGATCTCTTTCTTGAGTGGTAACAGCTAATTTAGACCCCATCATTGTATATGTATAGTTAGGATTATGTTTTCCAATGTGCATTACTTTGCATTTATCAACATTAAATTTCATCTGTCATTTTGTTGCCCAGTCACCCAGTTTTGTGAGATCCTTTTGTAGCTCTTCATAGTCTGCCTGGGACTTAATTATCTTGGGTACCATACACTGGGTATCATAATTCACCCAAAGTGGGACAGTTTACCATAAACTTTGTATTACTACCCTATATTACTACTAACACCCTCGTTACTCTAGCAATAACAAAATTACAAGAATGCAAACTCAGGATAGCTTTAGGGGAAAACTACCTTGGTTTATCAACCCGGTTGGGTGGGATGATGCTACTGCTGTCCTCCTGAGACTGTGTTAGTGGCTGCAGGACACTATGGTTTGGACATATTACAGGAGATGGAATATCAGAACTCTTAGTTCTGTTTCCAGGTCTCCCATTGACTCAATATCCCACCTTTGACAAATCACTATGGCTGAAATTGTAACTTCAGAATCTCAGCAAATAACTATACCTCTCCAGGAGCCAACCAGAGAGTCTTCCCTGGTCTACACTAAGAGTTAGTCAATGCAAGGCAGCTTACATTGATCTAACTATATAAGTGTCTACACTGAAATTTTGTTCCCACTGACGTAACTCACCCACTACACTGAATTAATAACTCCACTTCCACAAGAGGCATAGTCAATGTCAATGTACAGAGACCGGGCAAGGTCTCTGTGTAGCCAACCAGTATAGCGAGGGCCTTCCTGACAGCCCTTTGTGCAGCTGCGGTGAAACACAGATGATGACACACATTGTTGAGGAATGCCTGCTGACTAGGTTCAGCAGTGGCCTCGAAGAACTGCATCACGCCACTGAAGATGCCATTGCTTGGCTAGATGACTATGCACATGCTAAATAAATAAAATCCTTAGGACTACTCGGTGTCAGTGTAGACGCTGGGCATGTCTTCACTATGGAGAGACCGACATTGCTACAATTGATGCAGCAGGGTTGATTTAGCAAGTCTAGTGAAGACCTGATGAACTGATGGCAGAGCATTCTCTGGTCAACCCTGGTACTCCAGCTCTTTGAGACGAATAAGGGAAGTTGACCAGATAGCATCTCCCATTGACGCAGCACAGTAAAGACATGGAGGTAAGTCGAACTAACCTATGTCAACTCCTCCTACTCTATTCACATAGCTGGAGTAGCGTAACTTAAGTCGACTTACCCCAGTAGAGAAGACAAGCCTGCTGTGTTGCTTATGTTGACTGTAGCTGGCTTTCAGAAGTCACCCCACAATGCCCCACTAACAGTTCAATTGCTGCAAACGCTCCTGATGAGGATATGCACTGCCAATTTAATTACGGTGGCAGCTGTATATCGATGTAACTTAAGTCTACAATTGTATAGTGTGGACATGGCCTCACAATCCTTCCCCTGTTCCTTATCCTTGCTCTAGAGAAGAGAGTTCCTTCATATCTTTTCATGAAGGCCCTTCCACCTTCCCAGCCAGCTACTTTGGACAGTGAGGTGGGGTGAGGGGAGCCAGAGCTCCCCACCCACTTTTACAATTAGCTCAGCCCTTTCTCTGTCAGCTGAGGCAAGAGGGGAGTTATTCCCACTTACAGCCCTTACTGGGCTGTGCAGCAGAGTAACAATATGGCCATTAACCCCTCTGCACCTCAGTTTACCACCAGAATAAGGAAACACCTGCCTCATAGGGGCATGTGGGACTTGATTAATTTTTGCAAATCAATAGCTGAGCCTCAGATGAAAGCTTTTTGCTTCCTCCCCAAAACAAGCACACATGTTTGGAGGTGCACTGGTTTCCCTGCCCCTTCTTCAGTCCTTGATGATGCAGTTAGTGTTTCACGTAGTTATTTCTGACAGAGATGCCCAGACAGTATGCAGTATTCGACTGTATACATGTTCACTTGCAGATAAGAAAACCCAGTTTGCTCTTTTTGGTGATTCTACCACTCACTTCATAGACTTTTATTTTGAACTGCTGTTATTGAGATGTTTTTATTTTTAATTTTTTTAATCTGCCGGGTTTTAGTGCAGAGTAAATATTCATGGGGTTTTTTTGTGGGGAAGGGGCAATCACTTGCATTTAATCACACTAAACAAGGTTTTTAGACAATTTGTTCTGAAATTCCTCTAATTAAAGCTTGCCCTCCAGGTAATGCTCAGATCTGATTTACCAGTGGGTATATATTAAGGACATTATGTAATTAATCCTAAAACCACAAATGGAAGGAACAGCTGGGTGGCTTGGGGGGGGGGAAGCAAATAAACAGCTCCCATGTGGCATCTTAATATATATAAAGGGCCTCTTTTTCTAGGTGTACTATGCAGTGACTGATGCTGTAGTTAATGTATAAAGGGATCTTATGTTTGAATCTGTCTTGAAGGATGGCATTTTGTTAAAACTCATCCTAGCACCTCTCCAGAAACTGACTCTGTTGAGGCTTGTTTTGGATTCACATCCATCTTATTTTTTGAGATATCAAAGTTTCAAGCCATTGGCAAAAAAAATCAGCCTTCACTTATTAGCATGTACACCTCCATCGGCTCCCTGTGATCTACAGAGACACATCCAGAGCATTGAAGAATCCCCCTGCATTCTGGTCCCCTTGTTTTCCTCTTATCTGATGGTGCTTTTCCAGGCCTGGGGCTTTAGAAAACAGACTATCTAGTTTTACAGTCCATATTATGATAGAATAGAGCTGGTTGGAAAAACTGGTAAAAAATAACTTGTTTTCACTTTTTTTTTTACTACTTCAAAAATTAAACAAAAATCCCAATCAGCTCTCTGGTTGGACTAATAGCCCCCCAAAATATTAGCTGATTCCCTCCCCCGCATTGGAAGTCAAAATTTAAACTAAAATTGGTCAAAAACCTAATTTCAGAAAAATTTGGCCGGCTGTAGAATAGATCATTTAAATAACTGCCCCTTCCTCTCTCAACTGCTTTCTCTCACACACACGCCAGCCATCATGCAGGGTTCCTCAGATACACTGCAGCTAATCAGATTGAAAAGGTATGACAATCACTCATCTAGTTTTGGATCTTTCAACCTTTCTCTAACCCTCCACTTCTAAGTGTAACATCATGTTTCCTATGTATTTTTATTGTCTTCCTTTCACATACCCTAACCATCTCATTGTGGATTCCATCAGCTTTTCTACAATTAGTACCACCTTCATACTTCCCCTAATTCGTTTGTTCTGAACATGGTACATCCTTGTAACTCCAAGAATTCATCTTAACTGGTGCAGTAAAAGTGATTTATAATAATAATTTAATATATTATAATTAGATAGCAGTGGTGTCCAATCTATGGCTTTTAAGGGTGACTGTGTTAAGAAAAAAATATATGTAAAGGTCTTCTGTTACTTGCCCTAACTGACCATATGCCAGCTGGGAATAGCCAGAGCACAGCTCATTCCAGCCACTCTGTGATGTTGGTAGACTAGGTGCCAGCTCTTGCTAACGCTGTAGGCACCCAGAAATTCATAGCTGGAAACCAGACTAGCTCACCTATATGACGCTATTGTTCAAGATAGGTGTTAGACTTGTAAGGATATGTTTAGTGTTTATACTCTGTAAAATGCTGGTAAGTTGCTGCATACATTAATCTTACTTGTCCTGTCTGTACCCATGCTATGAGGTAATAGGTAAATTTTGCTTTACTGTAAAAATCCCTGCTTTGAACTTGTGAACTCAGGCAGGAGTGGCTCACCTCACCCATCAAGGAGGACTAGCAAAACTAAATAGGCCATTGGGAAACACCATTACACAAACAGTTTGCTAACTACCCTTACACATATTACGTGCAGAAGGGCTCATCCCATCAGTATGGATTCTGAAAAAGGGAAATAAAGATAAATGACATGATTTTTTTTCTCTCTTTGTTGTTTGGACTCTCACAAAGCTGGAGACAGGAAACAAAAGCAGAGATCCCCAGAGTCAACCTGGGTTAGCCCTAAAGACATTTAATTCTGACAGATCACTACATCTGTCACCTTTTGGAACCATAGACCGTAACTCATTATATATATTGTGATGGAGCAAGGCCGGATGGCTACAGGAAAGTATTGAGGAGCAGGTATGTTAGCTCCAGGCTAAGCAAATCCCTAGTACCATGGGAACCAAAATGGCAGTTGCTCCAGGCTAATCAAGGCAGCTGGGGCCAATTAAGAACTTTCTACAAGGCACCGGAGAGAGCTACATTGATTGGAGCACCTGCAGCCAATCAGGACAGGCTAATCAAGGCACCTGGTATAAAAAGGGGAGCTCACTCCAGTCTAGGGAGGAGGAGCCAGAGGAAAGAAGTGCGCATGAGGAGCTGGGAGCAAGAGACAGAAGGAACTAAGAACTGAGAGGGGGTACTACTGGAGGATTGAGGAAAACACCATACAATCAAGCAGCATCAGACACCAGGAGGATCCTGTGGTGAGGATAAAGAAGGTGTTTGAAGGAGGCTATGGGGAAGTAGCCCAGGGAGCTGTAGCGGTCAAGCAGTGGCTACAAGTAGCACTATAGAGACTGCTGCAATTCACAGGGCCCTGGGGTGGAACCCGGAGTAGAGGGCGGGCCCGGGTTCCCCCCTAGCCCCGCTACTCCTAATCAGACATAGGAGTAGTTGATCCAATCTATGGGTTTCATCCAAGGGGAAAACCACTGAGGGGAAGAAATCCGCCAATAAGCGCAGGACCTACTAGAGGAGAGGAGGAACTTTGCCACAATATATATATATATAATGAGTTACGGTCTATGGTTCCAAAAGATGACAGAGATGAAGCTTGCTTTAACCTGTAAATAACTTATTTTTTTTCCTAGTTAATTAATCCTTAACTTAGTTGACTATAGGATTGGTTACAAATGTTGTCTTTGATGTGAGATCTAAAGTACAAATTGATCTGGGATAAGCGACTGATCTCTTGGCACTCGGAGCAACCACAATATTTTTTTATCTTTGGTGTAAGTGATCATTTATCACTAAGTCCAGCTTGCCTGGATGGCAAGATAGACTGGAGGGCCCTAGGGGACTGTCTGTGACTCTATGGTTAGATTGTTGTAGTACTTCAGGAGTTCACATTGGTTACTGCCTTGGTGAATTGTAATAATAGAACATTCTACTGCTTGGGGGTGTTGGACCTGAGGTTGGCACTCACGGTCGTAAGCCATTCCAGACAGTGTGACACACTTAACTACAGCAGGGACTTCAGGAAGAAAAATGTAGGAGCTGGTCACACTGGATCTTCAGCCAATTGGAAGGCCTCCAAAATCCCAAATAAGGGACTTGTGGGTGGTTTCTGCTTCATTTGTACTGCCTGAGTATACTGATTGTGACCTCTTGACCTCTCGAAAAATATGTTCAGCTCTCAGGCTAAAATAGTTGGGCCGCACTGCTGTATGTGGTGATATAATAGTGAAAGGTAGCAAGGCCAAGGCCAGAGTTAAGAGTCCATCACATTTTTTCAGTTAAATGGGTATATTATTATATATACATGTTTATGTATTTCAGAGGCAAAGAATGTGTTTTATGATTCTACCTGCATCACATTCAAGATCCTCATGCTCACCTATAATGGTCTGCATAATCTTACCCATCTTCACGGGGACAGTGTAGTAGGTAGTAAATACTGTATCTATATACATTTGGGATGGATGAATTACTCACCAGTGGCAAGGCCCTAGTTGACTTATGTCAATATACCCTTTATACTACAATACACCATCATATAGCCCATATTTTACCAAAAAAAATCTATTTTAGAAAAGCTTTGGAGAGTTCTAACAAAAAATGTTATTGGTGCTATTTTTCCTAGTCCTTCAGCTATAAATCTAGAATCTCATAGTACCAAAAGCCAACAGCAGAGTCCTCAGAGAAAGAGGAAAATAATAGTATTACATTTTGGAAATCTCTAAAACTGACCTGAAATAACTTTTCTATAGACCATGATGTTCCACTTCTAAGGCCCTTCCTGTGCTCAGACGCAAGTGGCCAATGCCAAATAAAAATACCACATCTCAACCTCACTGGAGTGTTTGTGTTGATATTCTAGCTTAGAGCCAGTTGGGAAATATTTTGCTCCCTCATAAAATAAAAATAAAATAAATAAGCATTTGTTGAAAAAGCAAAAATAAATAACAAACAAACAAATAGAGAAAGAAATAAAAATTCAGACAGATGGGCAAAAATAAAAAGTAAATAAAATAAAATGTTATACTGAGACATTTTAGCCACCTAGCTTATGCTTTTTTTTTTTTGCTTGCTGCAACCAATAAAATAAATCAGTTTTTGTGATTTGAGGGTTTTTTGACAGAAAACACAGAACTCTTAATTGAAAATGGATTTTCCAAAAAATTTCCACTTTGACACAAAAAACAATTTTTCATTTCAATAAATAGTTAGAATGTAAAACGCTGACCAACTCTAATCCAGTTTTAGATATTGATCTGAATTTTATTTTAGAAGGATCTTACTCCAAATCTGCATCAGAACAACTCCTTGACCCAAGTAGTTTTCAGTAGTTTCTAGTCAGACCCAAATCTCACAGCTCAACCTTAGGTCTAATTTTATGTAGTCCCAAAAGAAATGGAAATTGAATAACTACATCCTGTTTAACTGATGTCTCTGAACTCATCAGACTGCCTTTAGCTAAACATTCCCACCGTTTCCTTAGGGCATACAGGGTGATAACTATACAGAACTATTAATTATTGTGAATGTACAGTAGCTCCATCTCCACAGAGAGCTGGTATTGGATGTTGAATAGTAGAATTGATAGGTGTATCATAAACTAATTTTTTTAGCCAACTGCTCCTTCAGCGTAGGATCTTTAATTCATAGGAGAGCAAAGGAAGGCCCATTTCCCTTTTAAGCAGTGGCTTCACTGATTATAAGCAATGCTCTTTAAAAAAAAATCAGTCTATACATATGCTGAGGAACACGTTAGTAAATCTTAGTGTCCAGATGGACAGTACAAAAGATGCAATAACATAGTCAAGGACTCATTATTACTGGTGTTACTTTAACTTTCCACATACCAACGTGTATGGTGATCATTTGACTACTGAACATGGACCAAATCCAAATGCTAGCTCCCATGGCTATGGATATGTCTGCATCTACTTATACTGACCAAAGGGCTATTGCTTTTAAGAGTGAGGCTGGAAGTGTTTTCTTTGATATTTTAAAGGCAGGAAAGAATTTAAAACCTTTTGTTGTGCTACTAATCTGCAGGCAAAGAATATTACAGTTTTTGGAATGCTAGCTGAAGCCAATTACAACGTGACTGAATAATGTGACTTATTTGCCTTGGCACTCAAATAACTATTACAAGATTCCCCAAATTTCTATCTTAGTTTTCAAAACACCCTGTGTTGGCAGTGTCTTCCAAGCCCTAGGCCAGCCTTCCTGTCTTTTAAGGATTTTGGCTTATGTGTTCTAATTGGGTCCATTATAAGTATTGGGGCCAGTTGTGATGCTTGGCTTCAGATCTGAACCTACACCAATACTTTCTCAAAGTTTGTGGAAGTCTGAATCGGGTGCTTTCATCCAGGGTCATATCTAATAATGCACTGGACATTTTACATATCCAACTTTGGGAACGGAACTCTTTCCATGGATCTACCTATAAGGATCTTTATACAGCAACCAAAAAGGGCCCCAAATGGATCATTAGACCTGGATTCCAATCATAGGTACTGGAACTAGGGGTGCTACTGCACCCCCTGGCTGGAAGTGGTTTCCATCATATACAGGGTTTACAGTTTGGGTTAATGGTTCTCAGCACCCCCACTATACAAATTGTTCTGTATTAAGAACATAAAAAGAATTTAAAAAAACATTAGAGATCACCAAATTTATAATTAGAACTGTGTGTGACTTATGTAAATTTCTCAAAAAAATCCACCACAAACAACTTTGTCATTTAATTTAGGAGAAAATTGCCCTTCTTTAATTTTACTTTTGCATTAAATTTAAGAAATTACTATTTTTGCATTAAGAATGGAAATCACAGTTCAAAATCCAAGTGTTAGATTAGGATCATGGTGTTTTTCTATTTCCTGACAGGATAAATTAATTCTTAGATTCAGATTATTAGCCCAAATTTTTGCAATTTCATGTTTTTTTTCACAACATTCTTGCCAGTAAACTTGTTCAATAAAATATTCACTAAAAGTAAACATCAAACTGGTGTTAAAATAGTTGAAGCAATAAAAAATGGAATGAGCTTTATTTTCATATTTTTGCAATGTTTGCCTGCAAAAGACCATGCAAATATCCATCCTCTCAACTGTATTAAATGGTTATTGTCTTAAATTTGACCCTTTATCACTTTGAAACTTTTCATAAACAGTCCAGACGCTGAACATGCTCTGCTGACTGGAAGATTTATTCTGGAGGTTTTTGTTTTTTTTCTCCTGTTGAATGGCCAGGGCTTTTCTATCCTCTTCTCCTCTCAAGCACCAAAGATGGTGTTTAAGAGGAAAAAAGGATAAGAAGAAACAGAAGGTCATTGGTTTTGTAAAATAAATATTAAATAAACAGAAGGAAACCTCCGTTCATAAATGAATAACACAAGTGTTCAGCTGAATACCGGAGAAAACTTTTAGAGGCACGAACAAATAAGGGAAAACACTCTAGGGATCAAACAGAATATTCTTATTAGGAAGGATTTTAAAGCAGCATATAGTCCCTTCTTTGAAGATGGGATTTAATGAAAAAACTCAGAGATAAGCAAATATAACATAGCAATAATAAAGAAAGTAAATAATTGCAAATCTTTGTACCACTTAAGCTCTGCAATGTTACTGTAGAGGGGGCACTACTGGACTGCTTGTATAGGCGGGCCTCTACTACTGTGAACACCAGAGATGGGTCTCTGCACGAGTCCTGACTACTAGAGAGAGGGAACAGAGCAACGGGACTTGCAGGTACAGAATAACATCCTGTGCTAGTGGTATAGGTGGGCTGGGACTATTTATCCACTATGTAATCCCTTCCCAGGGAGAAAATAAGGGTCTATCAGCATCTAGCAGCTTGAATAAAAATTTCCTCTTTGTATTTAGTCTAACCACATCCTTCCTTCCTTCTTTATTATGAAGCACACTACACCCACATTCTGGTCGGGCCTTTTCCCTTGCACTTCACCTGTAAAATACTAGGGCTTTACATGGGTGAAGAGAAATTTCCCCTTGAATGCTAGAAAGGGTAAAATTGGGAAAAAAAATGTCTATAGGCTAGACTTTCAGCCCATGTAAGCTAGCATAGCTCCTTTGACTTCAATGGAGCTGATGATTTACGCTGGCTAGGGATCTGGTCCTTCATCTGCCAAGCAGAAAGTGAGTCTTGCTCCATTCCAGGTGAATGGCAAGGTTTCTGTTCATAATTTTTCCTTTAATGAACAAAATGGGAACCACAGAGACATGTATAACATTTTTGTTTAGAAGCCTTTTTTGGATTGTATTAAATACATGTATAGAAAAACAAATAGAAAACCAAAATAAAATAGATACATTGGGGGGGGGAGAAAGAGATGCCCAGGTATGAGATGACCCAAGAAGCCATCCATAATATGTGCTCAGACATCGTGATGATAGGCAGTTTAGACTCCTATAGATAGAAATAATCTAGTGACACTGAACAAGAATTAAAACAGATCACTATAAAACAGTGAGAGATGTGACACTTCTCTTTGGTGCGGTAACTTAATATCACTCTACCTATCAATTCAGAAGAAGGTAAGTCCCAACACCAGACAATTCTGTGTTGGGGGAAATCTCTATCCCCACTACTCTGCTGACAAGCTCATGCCCTGTAGCATCAGAACCGATTATCTTTAAAGCCTTGCTAAAGCAAGACACACAAATAATCCTATAGTTCTGCCTGAGAAGTTAAGGTGACACACTAGGTATCCATTTGGGTTACTATGTGCAGGTCTGGATCCCACAGGCTACATATTGCCTCTCTTCTTCAATATATTTTACATGGCTATGAACTTCCCCCTGCTGATGCCACAATATGGTCTCTAAGAACAGATATTCTGATAGTGTTGTATATGATGTTGCTTTCTCAGAGAGATGGAAGCTGTCCAGCAGCTTGTTACAAAATGCGGATTGCTATTAAAAACACTTTATTTACTAATACCATTTAAAGGCCTTTGTCTGGCCAAGAAATCCTTTGCCTATCAGTGCAGGAATGCCGCTGCGCACAAAATGAGGGCAAGCTTTCACTTCAAGCTTATTGATTTTTTTTTAAAGCTTGTATAAACTTGTACCTTATAGAGGTGTGAAAAGTCAGTAACATGATGTAATGGTAATGGCTTGACATTCTCCTCAGATTTTTCCTTGTAAAACGGAGCAGTGCTGACTAAAGGAATGTTCTGAACAGATGTCTAAGTCAAGCAACATCGGTATTACTAGATTTTAAAGTACAGTAAGTCTTTGAACCTTTTGAACCTTATTCAAAAGCCCAGTGCTTATAGACAATATTTATGTTCCTGTTACAATGAGGGCATTTATAGCACTGTATGTGTGGATACAGCTCAGTGACTTCACAGTTCAGTAAGGCATGGATAAAGCTGCCTCACTGAGCCATATGGATGCTTTGTTTGTCTTTCAGTAATTTCTTCTTTGTTAAATAAGCAGAACAAACTATGCAAGTAAACAAGAAAGATGATAACGTTTCATTGTTTGAAAGGGAGACTCACCTTGCACCGATTCAAAGACAGTTCCCAGATGCAAACATTTTATTGCAGACATCCAAGCAGGGTCTGTAAAGGATTTCCTTAGCTTTTTAAAGGAACACGAAGAATATATTTATGAGTGGATTGTTGTTGGCCTTGTCGCCCCCATTGTGCTAGCCACAAATGCAATGCAAATACTCCCCCAAGCACAGGAACTGCCCCCTGCAAATATCTTCTGGGATGCCAGAGAAGAAGGATAGTCCAGTGTTTAGGGCCCTAGTGTAGAATGTGGGAGAGCCGAGTACAATTCCCTTCTGTGCTATAAGCTTCCTGTGTGACCTTGAGGAAGTCACTTAGCTTCTCTGTGCACCTTAGTTCCTCATCTGTAACATGGGAATAATGGCACTTCCCAATCTCACCAAGTGCTTGTGGATAACTATATTAACGATTGTGAGGCACTCAGATGCTATGGTAATGGAGGCCATGTAAGTACCTGTGATTGATAGATAGGCCATCCATCAAGGGCCAGGGAAGTAATAGGGCCATGAGCACACAGACTGCAGAGCTGGCAAGTTGTAGAGGCGATTGTATCTGTCACCTCCCTCCCCCAAGGAATAATACAAAGAGCAGAGCACATAATGTAGCACAAACTTCCTAGTACAGGACAGTAATGAACTGATCCATAATATCAATGTGATGTTTAAATATTAAACATTATTAAATATCAACTTTCCTAAAATTAAAATGGCATTTGTGGGTGATGTAGCCATGTGCTGCATCCAGAATAAGGGGCTCAATGGGAACTTTGAAGACGACATCATGGGCAGTAGGATCTGAATGTGTTTGAAGTTTGCAAAATGGGTTCTTCCATTCAGACCTACAGTTACAGTGAACATTTTTTGCCATTTCATTCTGAAGGCATGAGTAAAGGGTTTGCATGGCTGGACCTTATTCTCCAGTCTCTCACTGATGGGCTCACAAAGACCTATTCATATTTCCTAGGAGAGTTATGTATCCCCAAGGATAGGAATAAAAGATATTAGAGCAGGAAGGGATCTCTTTGTCCATCCTCATGACTACTCAACTCTATCCAATCATAGAATCATAGAAGATTACGGTTGGAAGAGACCTCAGGAGGTCATCTAGTCCAACCCCCTGCTCAAAGCAGAACCAATCCCAACTAAATCAGCCCAGCCAGCGCTTTGTCAAGCTGGGCCTTAAAAACTTCTAAGGATGGAGATTCCACCACCTTCCCAGGTAACCCATTCCAGTGCTTCACCACCCTCCTAGTGGAATAGTTTTTCCCAATATCCAACCTAGACCTCCCCCACTGCAACTTGAGACCATTGCTCCTTGTTCTGTCATTTGCCACCACTGAGAACAGCCAAGCTCCATCCTCTTGGAACCCCTCTTCAGGTAGTTGAAGGCTGCTATCAAATCCCCCCTCACTCTTCTCTTCTTCAGACTAAATAAGCCCAGTTCCTAAACCTCTCTTCGTAAGTCATGTGCCCCCAGCACCATAATCATTTTTGTTTCCCTCCACTGGACTCTCTCCAATTTGTCCACACCCTTTCTATAGTGGGGGGCCCAAAACTGTATGCAATACTACATATGTGGCCTCACAGTGCCAAATAGAGGGGAATAATCACTTCCCTCAATCTGCTGGCAATGCTCCTATTAATGCAGCCCAATATACCATTAGCCTGCTTGGCAACAAGGCACACTGTTGACTCATATCCAGTTTCTCGTCCACTGTAATCCCCAGGTCCTTTTCTGCAGAACTGCCACTTAGCCAGTCGGTCCCCAGCCTGTAGCAGTGCATGGGATGCTTCCATCCTAAGTGCAGGACTCTGCACTTGTCCTTGTTGAACCTCAGATGTTTTTTGGCCCAATCCTCCAATTTTTCTAGGTCACTCTAGACCCTATCCCTACCCTCCAGCGTATCTATCTTCCCCGAGCTTAGTGTCATCCGTGAACTTGCTGAGAGTGCAATCCATCCCATTATCCAGATCATTAATGAAGATGAACAAAACCGGTCCCAGGACCAACCCCTGGGGCACTCTGCTTGATACCAGCTGCCAACTAGACATCGAGCCATTGATCACTACCCATTGAGTCCAACAATCTAGCCAGCTTTCTCTCCATTTTATAGTCCATTCAACCAATCCATACGTCTTTAACTTGGTGGCAAGAATACTGTGGGAGACCATATGGAATTTCTGATCAAAACAAGAGACCTTCTCCTTCTCTCTCTGGGGTTTTGTCACCAAAGAATGTTTTCATTCCAGAGCAGAATGAAAACAAATTTTGAAAAACATCAATTTTTTTCATGAAACAGAATTTGTATTTTCCAGCCTGTTCCAATAATGGTCTTTATCGTAATGAGGCTTTATAGGCTTAGCAAATACCATTATACTAATGAGCACAAAGGCCAACTACAACAGTATTTTTTTATGCGACTAGTTGTCTGGAGTTGTGTGAGTGAGCTTTGCATGACTAGACACTTAGGGTGATATACTGGCTCCACAGAAGTCAGTGGCATAGCTTCTGTTAAATGGGACCAGGATTTCATCCCTGGTGTTACACTGATCATTTGGATTAATCCTAAAGAGTACTGACCATCCACAACTCCTACCGGTGTCAGTGTAGGAGTTTTGGTTTTCAGCAGCTCTCAGGACTGGCCTTGATGTTTGAGACACAGAGAAAATGCAAGTGAGAGACACCCAGTCTATATCCAGGTCTTCATCCTCCAGCCCTAACTCTTAAGTAGTCAGAATAAGTAATGAACTGCATATGCTTTTATCAGCTGAATGGGCCTGATTCTCTTCTCACCTACCCCAGTTTTACACTCGTGTAACTCCATCAGTATCCATTGTGCTAGTCCTACTTTACAGCAATTTAGTGAAAGGAAAAATCAGGTCCCATGTTTCTTTATTACACTTACCCAGGTATTGTAAGAAAGAGGAAAGGGATTTATCTTTTGGTCTTCACTTCCTGGGGTTGTGGCACAGCAACTCCTGCATAATTAGTCCACTTCTACCTTTACTTCATTCCCAGGGCTCACAACATTGTGGAACAGCTTAGTCTAACAGAATATTTATAGAACTCTCTGTTAAGCTAATGGTTACTTTTTTGCCTACAGATCCCAGGAGCTCTATCACTCCTCTGTCTGTTCTACTTCTGTCAAAGACACAATCAAGAAAGAGGAAGTGGGAGGAGTTTCATGGAAGTGGAGGATATATGCCAATTATCTTCTCCCTCATTGTTTCAAAGGGACAAGCTCACTTTACATGTCCTTCCATAACATCTTTTCCATCCACATGCAATACAAACAGTTAATTGGATATTGAATACATTGGAAATATCTATTTTAAAAAATCAAATACTTTTTAAAAAATAAAAATAAATGGGTTTTTAATATGAAAACATCAAAAATGTATAAGTGAATATATATACCCATAGGACCAAATCTTGGAGTCAATGAAGGGACTAGAATTTAAACTGTAATGTGTGTCTTTCTAATTTCATCATTAAATCAAAGAACTTTCAGTTCAAGGTATTTTTAGTTAATATACACTGTACATGGAGAATAGGTCCATCAATGGCTTTTAGCCAAGATGGATAGAGATTCAACCCCATGCTATGGGTGTCCCTAGCCTTTGATTACCAGAAGCTAGGAGTGGACAACAGGGGATGGATCACTGGATGATTGCCTGTTCTGTTTATTCCCTCTGAAGCACCTGGCTTTGGATACCGTCAGAAGACAGGATACTGGGCTAGATGGACCATGGACCCAGTATGGACATTCTTATGTTCATCTCAACATTATACAATTCCACTTATATGCAGGTTTTACTGGGATTAAGTTCTGTAAATAGACTTATAATTGGTTTGCTTTTCATTTTTAAGATAAATTGGTAGAAACTTGCAAATGAATGAGGCCACTTAGTTCCTTTGAGGCTGCAGAGCCATTTGTTTTAGATATTTCCATAATCACTCTTTGTAAAGAAGGCTGCCCATCTGTGATTGAGCTGTTACACTTCTCTAATTAACTGCTTTAACCCATTTTCCAGTGGACAGTAGTCTCCACCACAATAACTAGCTTCACAACAGTTATTAATTGGGCCCCATCTTGACAGTCTCAGCAGAGACTAAAAACAGAATAAGCACTGAAAGTATCTTCTGCTGCTTCTTTTTCTTCCCCTTCCCCATCTCCTGAACTGGTTCACCCATCCATAAAACTTTAGAAAACACACTACAGGAAATTGCTTGCTGTGATAAATATTTCCTACAAACCTTCAGCAGAAATGGGTAATGATGGAATCCGCATATCTAAAATGAAGCCAAAACCAAATCCAAGGCAGGGAAACATTTCTGTTCATCTCGAGTATGGGTAAGGTGCTTAAAAAACCCTTTTCCAAAACAGACCTGTTATCACAGATGTGTTTTCAGACTTATAAAGATAGCATGTATACCACTATCTGAGCCTTCCTTGTGATTAGTTGAGTACTGAGAAAAGAAGGGCTAGACATTCACACATGTGGAAAGAATAATGTTTCCTTCTTCATGTTAAACCACACTGTATATGGCTGCAGTTAAATTGACATCTAGCCACTTCCTCTTTGCTTTATTGCCACATCATTCATAACCTTTAGTGTACATAATTTTGGAGTTATTGGGATGTCATATACTTTATGACTTTTGCTACTTCTGCCTGAATTTGTTCTTTTGAGGCATTCAATACAGCATGTAAACCAGGCTTCTACCTGGATATTGAATACATTGGAAATGTCTATTTAAAAAAATCAAATGCTTTTTTTAAAAATAAAAATAAATGGGTTTTTAATATGAAAACATCAAAAATGTATACGTGAATATATATACCCATAGGACCAAATCTTGGAGTCAATGAAGGGACTAGAATTTAAACTGTAATGTGTGTCTTTCTAATTTCATCATTAAATCAAAGAACTTTCAGTTCAAGGTATTTTTAGTTAATATACACTGTACATTGAGAATACGTGTTATTATGTCCTTTCCAATACGTGTTATGTCCTTTCTTTTGTCCTGTATGATTATCTCACGTTAAGCATTATATAGTATCATCTTCCAAAGTGGCTTAACACATGGGAACGTATTTATAACATCATAATCCACAGAGCTTCTAAAAGACAACATATGATAACACTTGTGGTGGTTGCCCACCTATGTTGTGACAATAGATTTTATCTGATAAATTAGACCCTGGTTCAAATTCAGAGCTAATGTGAAAATAAGTGTATTGGAGCCTAAGTTGATATAATTTATACCTTCTTCCAGCCCCTCAGTTTGTAAGTGTCACTGGTTTAAACTCATTTAGTCCCAATTGGCTGGTGTGTTTTAAAAAAAATGCATGTACTGGCTTAAGGGGTGCTGAAGAAATACATATAACTATTACCCGCCCCCTCCTTTCTGCACCTCAGCGTAACTCTGATGAAGCACAAGCCAGAGCTCTGACTTTTCAGAAGGCATTACATATAGATAAACCTCGTCTATTGTAAATAAATATGGAAAATAGGTGTTCATAGTTCCTGCACCCCTTATAGGCTTGATCTTTTAGACTTAGGCTAATAACAGTAAAATAAATACAAATACTTTTGGAGGCACCCACTCTTCAGTATGATTTACATATTTCCCCTCTGTCAGACCCACAAAGGGGGTGATAACGCCTAGTCAGGATGCTTAGTTCTTTAGTTCAAATTGTAGAGGTGATGCTATGACTGATACCAGGGAACTGTTTAAGACCATTTAACTAGTTGTTCAAAAAGCAGTAATCTCAAAGCTGCAAAAAAAGGCTATACTGGTTTAAAAAAAAACAGGCTGTCATGGAGAGAAAATGAAATTAGCTTTTGAAAAAATAGAAAAAGGGGAAGTTGACAACCATGAATGTAAATTATAAGGTAGGAAGTACAGAAAATTGATAAGGGAAGCAAAAGTTCACAAGGACACATTTTTGGCCAGCGGAGTTAAAGACAATATCAAATTATGGTGTTCAGACTACAAGAAGGATGTTGAGAGTGTTCAGAGGACAGCCATAAGAATGATTAAATGATTGGAAAACATGCTTTATATTGAAAGTCTCAAGGAGCTCCACCCTTAGCTTATCAAAGAGAAATTTAAGGAATGACTTGATAACAACGTACAAGTACCTTCACAGGGAACAGAAATTTGATAATAGTGGATTCTTCAAACTACCAGAGAAAACTATAACAAGAACCAATGGCTGGAAATCAAGACTAGAGTAGAAATAAGGTGCAAATTGTTATCAGTGTGGGTAATTAATCATTGGAGCAACTTACAAAGGGCAGTGCTGAATTCTATATGATTGGAGAGTTTTAAATCAAGATTGAATATTTTTTCTAAGAGATATGTTCTAGTTCAAGCACAGCTGTTGGACTTGAATTAGGAATTAATAGAGGGAAGTCCTGTGCCCTGTTTTATTCAAGAGGTCAGACTAGATGATCACAATGGTCCCTTTTGGCTTCAAAATATATAAATGTTTTAGATCTGTAGGTAATAATTTCAGTTCCCAAACATAACCAACATGATGGTCATTATGCAATGTCTCTTATCACAAAGTTATGACTAGACACGATAAATCGATCCCCGCTGGATCGATCGCTGCCCGCTGATCCGGTGGGTAGTGTAGACATACTCTCAGATCCTGAAATGTAGAATTATTATCTTTCTTATCAACCCATTTTGATAAAGGTCCAAAATGAAATAAATTCACTCAGTCCAAAATTATTACACAGTCCAAAAGAGGGAAAGGAAAAGAGGGTGAGAGGTAGTTTTGATTATATATGTGATATTGATTTAATTTATTTTACAGACTTTTTACAGAGAGATGAGAAGATGATTCTGCTTGGTTAACCATGTCTAAAATAGCTTAGTTTTCTGTGTCTATAGAAGCATTAGAGGATTAAAATTAAGATTAGCATATGATTGTTCAAAGAGCATGAAATATTTTCATTACTACGGTTTGAAAAAGCATGTATAATTCCCCCCCCCTCCCATTTGCTGTGTTGTACAGTGCATTTTCTTAAAGCATTAACAAAACTACTTTTTGCATTGCATTTTATCAAATAGGACACAATTTGGGGTGATGAACAATAAACACTTCATCATAAAGAGGAAAGAAATGAGCTTCCAAATAGCACACTGACAGAATGCAGGGAAAAGAAGCTGCTGGGAATAGAGGAGACAGAGAAAAATGTTTGATCCTTTAGAAATCACCACCTTTAATTATCTGTGACTTGAGCATTATTCTCAGAATTCAGGGGAAATAAGAAAGAAAGAAAGAAAAAGAAAATCTACAGGAGTTAGAAAGTTTTGGGCACCCTGGTTTTCCATCCTGGCCATGGTCTTGCCACTCCTGTGGCACACCCCCCCCCCCTTTCACTGGCATGTCTCCTACATCATGGGCTACAGGAAGGCACCTGAGCGAGCCAGCTTGCACGCTCTGGGGACTCCCTTATATAGAGGTTATCTCCATGAGGGGAAATCTCCTCTCCTTTTATGCCACTTGAGCAGAGAGAAATGAGTAGACATGCCCAGGACATCTGGCCCACTCTCTCTGCAATGCACTTAGAGGTCTTTAAATCAGAAATAGAAGAGAATAGCTTACATATGGAAAACTGAGAAGACTCCAAAAAAAACAGGGTTTACTTGGGAATGTTGGTAACACACATGGAGGAAGGCTGCTTCATTCACTACCTTAATCAAAGAAAACTACTGCATGATTTGCCCTATTAGTACCTGTCCCTATCTAGACTAAAACCTTTAAAAAAAAGTTAGGGCACCCCTAATCATCACTGAAGGAATTAAGGGGTGTTTGGCACCTTTTCTCAAATGTGATGGGATTATCCTAAAACTGGATCAGTGTTCTCTCTCTAATTTAGAACAAATCACAGGATTTAAATTGCCTCATGATAGCTTGGTGATTTTATTGGGATTATCATTCCAGGCTCTGTATCCATTTAAAAAACTCTAATTTACAAACATGTTCTGGTGGTAGCCAAACATACATTCACTGAGGGGGTTTTTTGGTTTGTTTTTTTGGTGTTGTTTTTGGAGGGTGGGGGGGGGAAGGAATATTAGACTATACCAGACAGCTCAGAATAAATGTAATGGGGCACACTTTCAATAGAAAAACCAACAGATGGCTTGGGAGAGGGAGTCAACATATTTTACCACGTGCATCTCCTTTTGCTAGAATTGGAGGAACTTTAAACAGATCCAAAAAATCCTTTTCTTCATTACAAGACAATTATTGTTATGATCATACATATGATCCATACATATCTTCACATAAATAAATGCTAGAGGCATAGTAGGCTCCTGTTAGCTAGTGCTGTTTGCAAAAGAAGCTTGGTTGAATACCATGCCTCACATTGTGAACAATGGTTAACTTTATAAGCACTCTAGCCATATTGGATTTAGGTGAGAAGGATTCAGCCAATAACATCACATCACTCCAGTGAAGACTATGGAGTTAACACCAGTGGAAACCTGTTGTCAGTGTCAGAGGATAATCAGGCCTGTAATGCTTAAAAATATATATTTACTATTCTTGGTTAAACACCCAAAGAGGTTGAGATTGGCTTGGCTCAGATAGGCCTACCCATAAAGGCACTGAAATCCAGGTCCCCACTATGACTGATTAAATGAGCTGCTGTGCTGTAGCAGAGGAATGAAATCTGCATTGCAGTGGTTTGCATCACTTTTCCACTTTATAGCATGAGCAACTCATCTAGGGCGCTATCCAACACCCACGGATTGGGCTTTTAGCCATCTTAGTGGTACTGTATGTCTGACCATTCTCACTGTAATACAAATGGGTGTCAGCTAAACTAGAGCTTCAAAATGTAATCAAGTAAATAATTTCCTGTTAGCATGTGAATTAATTGCCTATAGAACAAAGAACAAGAAATTTTCTTTCTTTGGTGCTTCCTATAAGAGAGACAGTAGATCACAACCTTATTATTGACCTGCTGTCACTTTTTTACCTTTTGGGTGATGAAGGGGGCATTTCCCTCCCTTCAGCTGGTGCACGCAGTCTCAATATGAACTACAGCTACCCATTATCAGCAAGCCAGCAGTGCTCCGCAAGTGTCAAGTAAGTGTGTGTGCCACGAAAGCATCAATTTAACCTAATTAAAGTGTCCTTAACATTTCTTGATTTCTTTTTCACTTTATTATCATTCCCAAAGATATCATCCTACTTTGCATAATTAAGTGAGTGGGATTTTAAAAGTGTGTGCAATGCAGAGGCCATAGTTGAGGGTCAGTCATTGCATCCAGTAGTAAAAACTACACTTTTCAGATTATAACCAGGATATTTGAATTAATTTCCTGTGGAAAGTTGGAAGGCAATATTTCCAGGATTGGCTTTATGTTACTATCAGCTGGGCAATTGTTTTAGGCTTAGAAGTTACTAAATTGTTTACTTGTGCTGTTCACCTGTGGTCTCTTCTTATATTAAGTTTTAAACTCTTTTTGTTGTGTGTTTCTATATTGGTTAGCACAGGGGTAGGCAACCTATGGCACATGTGCCGAAGGCGGCACGCCAGCTGATTTTCAGTGGCACTCACACTGCCCAAGTCCTGGCCACCGGTCCGGGAGGCTCTGCGTTTTAATTTAATTTTAAATGAAGCTTCTTAAACATTTTAAAAAACTTATTTACTTTACATACAACAATAGTTTAGTTATATATTATAGACTTATAGAAAGAGACCTTCTAAAAACATTAAAATGTATTACTGGCACGTGAAACCTTAAATTAGAGTGAATAAATGAAGACTCGGCACAGCACTTCTGAAAGGTTTCCAACCCCTGGGTTAGCACAATAGGGTCCTGGCCATGACTAGGGTTCCTAGACTCTACCACAATACAAATAAATAATAAAAGTTGTGTTGATAATACTGTAATTTCACTGTGGGACGCCACACACACACACACACACACACAGACTCATCGGTTGTAGCTAAAAATGAACACTGCATAAAAATATATATTTCAGCCTTCTTCCTCTCATAGCAATGTAGCTGGATGCTTTATTATGTTCAGCCCCCTTTGGTTGGAATGCTATATTTACTGAACATTGCAAATCTCAATTCTGTTTTGTCTGCTGAAGATTTTCCATGATTGATTAAAACTATTTGGCTACTATATTTAAGCTATCAACCTGCTGATCAGTTAAGTTGGTGCAAAAAGAACTGGCCTACTGGATGAGAAAGAATTTGTGCACAGCAAGGTGCACTGAGGGATATGACAGGAATTAGATCTTGTTGGGAGAATCTTCCTGAGTAGTGCCATTCAGAAAGCCAAGAATGTGATGTTGGGCAATTGTTCAGTTATTGCAAGGCACCTCTCTTGTGGGATTCTACAAGGTTCCATTTTGTTCCCATTCCTGTTCCTAGCTACGCTAATGTTGCCATAACAGCTAAAATCAACAGAGACACTAACAGTCTCAAGATCTGCATTTGTATGCTGTAGCTGAGCCTTCTTAGTGAAGGGTCCTCAGCTGTGGAATTTACTTCTCTGAAATTGTCCAAGTCGGTTGACTGTGCAAGACCTACCTATTCTCTCAGAGCGTATCTGGATGGTGTGGCGATACTGACAGGCTGTGTAAATAGCTTTAAGTGTAGGAGGAGGGAGTCATTTAAAAATATAAACACATTGACTACAGCAACCTAAAAAATTCACACACACACACACCCCTTTCTTTGGCGTTTGCAGTGTTGTTGTAGCCCTGTTAGTTCTAGAATATCAGAGAAACAAGGTGAGGGAGATAATATAATTTATTGGACCAACTTTTATTGGTGACAGAGACAAGCTTTTGAGCTATGCAGAGCTCAGACCTGAAGAAGAGCTCTGCGGAGCTCAAAAGCTTGTCTCTGTCACCAGTAGAAGTTGGTCCAATAAAAGATATCACCTCACTCATTTTGCCTCTCTCCATATACACATAGAGATAGTATTGAATACAAACATTAAATACAGAAATTGACTAAATGAATTCAAGGAATGAGCTCTGTTTGGGCATGGAAGGATCAGATTTAGAATATATTTGAAATTGCATTGTGATACTGGAACACTTTAGAATGTTGACATTAAAACACATGCACACATCCACACACAGAGAGACCATATCACAATAGCTGAAAATGTACCTGGCACATGTCTGTTATTATGTCCAACAACACTGATGTTAATATGTGAGTAGTAAAATAGCCTGTAAAGAGTTGAGTATGAATTTTGCTACAGGAAATTTAGGAAAGACAGAAAGCAATAAGAAAGATGGAGACACCTTTCCTCTAGGAATTTCTGTCCTATTCTATATAGTTTCTTATACTGTACTCATCATGATGGTACCTGAGAGCATTCCGGTACTGAATTAAGCAACATGACTGTCACATGTTGTTCGTTCTTTGGAAGTTTAGGTTCAGTTTGAATGTCAGATCAGGAGTTTAATCTACAAAACTGATCTTAAATCTATAGTTAATTGAATACCCCACATTTTCCAAAGTCAGACAACTCTTACCAAATTAAGTTCTCAGCAGGAGTTCTCTCTCTGAAAGCCTCTGATTTTTCACATGAGGCTATTAGATAGAAAATTCAGAGTTCTCCCCACACTGAGATCTCCAGAGGCCACTTTCCTGTGGTACTAATGATTTTCTACAAGTGATGATAATAATATGAGAAAGAGGTACACTAAATGGAATTTTTTGTGACATTTCCAAATCTCAGTCTAACAAATGGAGACAGTGAGCATAGAATATGCTGACTTATCTCATTTCTTAAATGCCATCAGTGCATCTTTAAAGAGAAGATATAATCCAAAGGTTATTGATCGCTGTGTGACTATGAATGCCTATTATCTGCTCTGCACAATCTCAGGGAATGAAGCACAAAATGGTGTGTGCATTTGTTGTTGGAAGCTATTCTCTTCATTCGAGCTACATCTGATGTTTTCTTTTATGGAGACTAACATTTAACCACACTTTGTCCCTTCAATTAATCATGATCCAAAGAATCACACTCATTCTCTGCCCCTTCTCTCCATATCAAAAGCAGATGTAGAACAAAACACTCTCCTTGAAGAGATTTTGTGAAGACATTTCTTAGGTGAACACAATCCAGAACTACCCAGAAATGGAGATGAATGACTCACTGTGTTGCCATCATTTTACATTTACGACTTAGAGAATACAAAATTCCAATGTGAAGCTATAACATGCAGCACTAGCATCACATATCTTATTTTCATAGCTGCATCACTAACACACCCCAAACTTCCATGGACTTCAGCGAGATTGATCTTGGTGGGAGTTTTAGAAGTGCAAGGATATGCAGAATCTGGACCATAAACCTTAGCAACTGAGAGGAGCTGATGTAGAGATGAAGACAGCTAGAGCTATTTACATGCTGATCAGCTAAAACACTTGAAGGGCTTTTGCGTAGAGGGCTGCCTTACTCATGAAGGATGCTGTGTTAATGCTAGTTAATAGTTTGCACAGGGTCTGAAGATGTAAATGCTATGCAAGTGCTAAGGCTTATTATTACTTTAAATTTTAAGCAATAATGAGTTTGACTGTAATGTCTTTAGTGGGAGTTTTGGCTGAATAAGGACTGCAAGATTGGACGAGAGAAATATTGGGGATATTAGCTACTGACCTCACTCTTTTTGGCAAAGAGTTTCTCTCACCATCCCATTCTCCAGCCATTAACTGCAAGAGCTGCGGTTCCAATCTCAGCCCTAAACTGGGATGACACTGTTCAGGGTCCTCTGAAGATTTGACCAAGTCCTGCCTAAAGAGAGAGATGTCAGATCCTGATGTCCTTAGAGTCTTATCCTTTAAGGAAAAACTCCTGCTGGAGTCAATAGAATTTTGCCTGATTTTGGATTGTAGGATTGGGCAGTGCCTTTTTAAAATAAAATCAGAAGAGGAGCAGTGAATGGCACATAGCTGGCACACTAACTTTTTTAATGCTTTACAATTTAAAATAAAGGATTGAAGGTTTCTTAATAGTGAACTGACTAGGTGCCTGTTGGAAAAGCTGCCATTTTAGCTTTTTGGGGGCTGCATCAGCAACATTTTGTTTCCCAAGGGGTCAGTTTAAGCTTTAGTCACTTTAACTCACCAGTTTCAGCAAAGGGCATATTTGCACTCTTCATTGAGAGGTGGGTACCATCCCACAATCACCATCTTCACACTAAGACCTGAGACACTAACCTGCCCTGTAAAGGTGCAGGGCTCACCCCTGCGGCGCCTCCTGCTGGTCATGTTCGGGAATTAGCTCTCCAGCCATTGGAGCGCCCTCTGCAGGCTAGTGTCCCGCTGCTGCTTGGCCCCCATGTCCCTCCCAGGACCCTGGTGCCCCTTTAACTGGGTGCTGCCCCCTGGCAGTACCCCCACAGTTCTGGGTCTCCCCCTCTCAGGGGAACCCCCACCCACTATCTCCACTTTGCTTCAGTCTTGGCTACTGCCCAGTCTCCATCTAGCCCCCGTTCACTGGGGCAGACTGCAGTATAAGCCACTCATCACAGGCAAAGGGGTTTGGACCTGCTGCCTCTGGCTACTCGTGGGCTGCCACTGCAACCCAGTACCTAATAGGCTTTAGCAGGCCTGCAGCCTGGGGCCTTCCTAGGCTGGAGCTCCCCGGCTCCCTGGGCCTTTCCCCACCCTGCTCCACTCAGGTACTCTGCTCAGGTCCCTGCAGCCAGGTCCCTCCCACTCAGAAGCTAGAGGAAGAGTTGGGCCCCTCTCTCACAGCTTTTTTATACAGGCCAGCTGTGGCCTGATTGGGGCGTGGCCCAGCTGCAGCCGCTTCCCCAATCAGCAGGGCCACCCAGAGGATTCAGGGGGCCTGGGGTCTTCGGCGGCGGGTCCTGGGGTGGAAGGACCCCCTACCACAGGTCTTCGGGGCACTTTGGCAGCGGGTCACGGAGTGGAAGGACCCTCCGTGGCCAAATTGCTGCCAAAGACCCGGAGCAGAAAAAGCTCCAGGGGCCCGGGCCCCACGAGAGTTTTCCGGGGACCCTGGAGCGAGTGAAGGACCCCGCTCCAGGGGCCCTGAAAAACTCTTGTGGGGGATTCCTGCGGGGCCCGGGGCAAATTGCCCCACTTGCCCCCCCCCCCCGGGCAGCCCTGCCAATCAGCCCAGCTTTTCCCCTGCCACAGCCCTTTCCTAGGGCTGTCTTAAGCCCTTCAGGGCAGGAGTGGGGTAACCATCCTGCTACAGGGCCGCCCAGAGGGGTGAGGCAATTTGCCCCAGGCCCTGCAGGGGCCCCCACGAGAGTATTTTGGGGCCCCTGGAGCAGGGTCCTTCACTCGCTCTGGGGGCCCTGGAAAAGTCTCGCGGGGCTGGGCCCCCAGAGCTTCTTCCGCTCCGGGTCTTCGGCGGCAATTCAGCTTGGGTTGGTCCGTCCACCCCGGAGTGGAAGGACCCTCCTGCCCCCGAAATTGCCCCCTAAGTGGGACCTGCCGCCAAAGTGCCGGGTCTTTGGCGGCGGGTCCCGGAGTGGAAGGACCCCCTGCCGCTGAATTACACAGGCCCCCTGAATCCTCTGGGCAGCCCTGCCCCGCTCCATGGCCACAAGTGTTTGTTGGTATTTTGGGGCATATGTCCTCCACTCTTCATTATTCATTTAAGTGGTGAGCAAGTCTTGAATATTTGAGCAAACAGCAATGGGGGTCAAAAATAAAAACAACAAAGAAAACAGCTTCTTTCTAACTTGCATTTGCCTGAAGCAACGTCAACATGGCTGATGTTTCATCCCACTAGTAGGGAAAAAGGGCTGCACCTGGAGTAAAATCAATCACTATCTGAATTGGAGTCAGCTTCCATTTGCAATTGGCAGGCTTTTTTCCTCAGAGAGAGCGAGAGAGAGAGTTTTTAAGAACTTTTCAAAGAAGCCGATAGATAGAAATTGTATTTATTTCTGTAAATGGACATTAAAGTTTGGGCCTTGGGAGGAATGAGAGAAGGAAAACCTATTTCTTAAGAAGCATAAAGAAGTCACATCTGCACAGCTAATATTAAATGGACCATTTCATGAAAAGTGTGTCACTGCCACAAATTAGAGGAGGCTAAGCGTCAAACAGGCTACCTGCTTCATAAAAAAAGTCAAAGTGGCAAGTCAAATTTAGCTTTGCAAAACAGGCAATGGGACTTTTGCAAATCAGAATAATTTCACTGCCTATGGAAAAGAAAATAAATAAATAAATAAATAAAAGAGGAGGCTTGTGAATATATTTCACCAGTGCATATATAGCACTGACAGCCACCTATTGCTCTAACTGTATCATTCCACAAATGTAGTAAATTTAAGGATTTTTTTTAAAGGATCTACTTTGTTGCATATTCAGAAGCCAAATCATATTTTGATTAATATTTAAACTTGACTATCTAAAGTAATAGTTCTGCACAAACTGTTTTGTTGCCTCTGGGCAAAGAATCTGTCTAAATGAAGATGTGTTAGTAATGCTTTCACACGATAGCAGGGTAAGAGCTTCCTGTCTGCTAATCTGTTTGTTGTTTTCATATGGAATGTAAATGAGGTCTGAGAATTTTGACTGCTGTAAATATTTCTCAGCATATGTGTGCAAATGTCCAGGTGTGCATGAGATTGCTTTCCAAAGATATTAACTTTCAAATCTCTCACTGGTGTGTGTGTGTGTGTGTGTGTGTGTGTGTGTGTATAAACACATATATGATAGATAGATAACACTGTATCTATTGCACTGTAAATGGTGCCCTTTGTCCAGGGCCATCTCCAGAGTTTTTGCCGCCCCAAGTGGCCAAAAAAAAAAAAAAAGCCGCTTTATTCTTCGGCGGCAGGTCCTTCCCCCCAAGAGGGACTGAGGGACCCTCTGCCAAAGAGCTGGACGTGCCACCCCTTTCCGTTGGCCACCCCAGGCACCTGCTTGCTGTGCTGGTGCCTGGCCCTGGCCCTGCCTTTGACTCTGAAGGATCTCAAAGCATTTTACAAATAAATAAATACCACTTAGCGCTTATCACACTTTTATCATTAGATTTCAAAGTGCTTTACAAAGAAGGTCAGTATTATTATCCTAATTTGACAGTTGGGGGAAACTGAGGCAGAGAGCAGGGCAGTGACTTGGCCAAGGTCATCCAGCAGGCTTGCAGCACAACTGGGAATAGAATCCATATCTCCTGAGTCCTGGTCCAGTGCTCTATCCACTATGCTACACTGCCTCCCTGATTCACATTACCCACAAGTGGTAATGCAGCCAACTCTGGAATGTAATGTGACAGGTGTTTACTAGTACACAGTAACGTTATACAAAAGTTGAGGTAAAGAGGTACGGAAACTAATAATAATACTTAGCACCTCTATAGCACTTTATATATTAATCATCATCACCATAGTGGCAGTGTCTAGGAGTCCCACCATGTGCCCAATTGTGCTTGACCCTGCACAAACACAGAACAAAAAGATGATCCCTGCCACTAAGCTTATTGTCCCTGTGTACATCTTGGCTAGGCAATGACTAAGCGGAACATAGCATGACTTAGGAGCAATGACCTGAAGAGGAGCTCTGTGGAACTCGAAAGTTTGTCTCTGTCACCAATACAAGAACCTTACCTCTCTCATAGAGACCGTCCGCAGTTACGTGGAAGTTGTAAACAAAGAAGCAAAATAACTTGATCCTACAAAGGAACAACTCAGGTATATGAAGTTAAGCCTATGTGCAAGTATTAGCAGGATCTGGGTCCTAGTGTAGCAGATGGGGTATAATTAAGAGTAACAGAATGTGATTAAGGGAGACAAAAAGAATACCAGGAAAAAAATTCCTAGCAGTCAACTCTATTAGGCTATGGAATACTTTATGAAAAGAAGTGATAAAAGTCCCATCCCCTGGGAGTTTTTTAAACAAGGTTGAACAATAGAAATTTAGAGTACAGGAAAATCTCACTCTGGCAGGGAGCTGGACTAGAACTCCAGCTATTAAAACCTCGGTGAATAAGCAAAAAGAATCCCCACTGAATAGTTCTATGACTATGTTGATGTTTTTCAAACAAATTATTTATTCTTCTTCATCACGGCCCCAGTTCAGGAAAGCACCCTTTTTCAGGAAAGCACTTAAAACACATGTTTAAAGTTAAATAGATGTTTAAAAAAAACAGGAGTACTTGTGGCACCTTAAAGACTAACAAATGTATTTAAGCATGAGCTTTCGTGAGCTACAGCTCACTTCTTCGGATGCATAGAATGGAACACACAGACAGGGGATATTTATACATACAGATACAGATGTATGTATAAATATCCCCTGTCTGTGTGTTCCATTCTATGCATCCGAAGAAGTGAGCTGTAGCTCACGAAAGCTCATGCTTAAATACATTTGTTAGTCTTTAAGGTGCCACAAGTACTCCTGTTTTTTTTTGCGGATACAGACTAACACGGCTGCTACTCTGATAGATGTTTAAGTTTCACTGAAGTCCACGTGCTTAAGCAATCCTCCAAATCAGGAACTATTCCTATTGTGGTAGTGTCTAAAGGTCCAATGTTCGGAGCATTGTACACAGTACAAGCCAGATTCTATTACTCTTGCTCATGCTGAACAATACCTTACGCCATAGTAAATCCCCGTGAAGCTAATGGATTAAGCAAAAAAGAGTCCTGTGGCACCTTATAAACTAACAGACGTTTTGGAGCATTAGCTTTCATCATGCATCTGACGAAATGAGCAAGCACCCACGAAAGCTTATGCTCCAAAACGTCTGTTAGTCTATAAGGTGCCACACGACTCTTTGTCGCTTTTTACAGATCCAGACTAACACGGCTACCCCTCTGATACTTGACACTAATAGATTAAGGTGCTGTTCAGTGGACAAAACTCACCCTTGGACAAGGGGCCAGAATAGGCCAATGAATCACTTAAAACTTCAAAATACAGCTTAAATTAGAGCCCAGAGGAACATTAGTCTTGTGCTAGGCTTCAATACACATGAATAAAAGGATCAGAGGCTGGACTTCAGTTATTATTAAACCTTGTCAGATTCTAAAAAGTAATGGTTGTTTGCTGGCCGCTGTGAAATGAACTGATTATCCCCCTACAGATAATAGTCCATCATGGTGCTTAATTTTTAGTAAAAGAGGTGTCGGGTCTCAAGCAATATTTCTGCATTCATAATTGATGCAGCAAGGCCAGGGCTAAGAACTGCCAAGCCTAGAGGTGCCAGGGCTCAGCCATGGCACAAATTAAGCACCGAGTCCATGTCTTAGAAACAACTGTCAGAATCGCCCAAAGAGACCAAGGGCTGAAAGGTAACAGCAGTGGAATTACCCTGCCACCCCTACCAGTTGTCCTTCAGATCAGGGTTATGTCCCATGTGTTATCTATTCTGTGAATAAAGAGAACAATTAGGTCGTCAGGGCTGTCATCAGTGCTGAATCTTTCACTAAGATTAAATTGACTTTAGGAGATATATAATTTTCAAACCTGATTTTGCGTCTTCAAATCCTACAAACATCAGTCCCCACAAGACCCAAGCATCAGCATGTAGAGATAACCCGATTCAACAGCAAATTATTTTCCAAATCCTAGTACTGAAAATAATCTGTATTCACACTGATCTACATGGTATAATATACTTGGAGGTGCTTGGCACCTCTAAGGCGATAGTTAAAATGATTCCTAATCCATAGCTTCAATTCAAAATGAAACCATCAAGGAAATAAAAGCAGCTCTTCAATAGCTGTAAATGAGAATATGAGAGAGAGATTCACACCAAACAACTATTTTCCCTCATTCTTTCCATCTCTCTTGCTGCCAGCTGAACTGTCAACCTGTCTCTTTTGAGTTTCATACCTTTCCCTGAATGCATTTTTTCCTCTCCACCCATATCTATTCAAAGCCATCAGTCACACTGCAGCTTTGTAATGAACTCTCTCCCTGCCAAGGCAAGAAAATGACATCATTTTCAAAGGGGGATCATCACTTTAATCTTGAGGAGATAGGGAACAGAACAAAGGAATCATCTGGCAGAAGAGAAGGAGGGGGAATGAGGTGGGTAGAGGTTGGGGGAGGTAGGAAGGATCCTTGTACCCTTTTCATGCTCCATATAGCAAGCTTTAGAAATTTGGAACATATTTGTTCTTTGTAATTGTACAGATCTGGCCTTTGGGGTCTTGTCTGGAGGTAATTTCTGAGGGAGCATTACACATTGCCTCAAACTGCGAAAAGGGAGAGAGCAATGTTTGAAAAACTTGCTGCCAGTTTTTGACACGTGTTCGGTATTAATAATTTGGAAGACAGCGCACACTAATGTAGTTGTGCAGGCATCATCTCGGCCACACTAAAATGCCAAAGAAATCCTCAATTTCAGGAACTATGTGGAAAGTGAATTAAGGAAAGTGAACGGCAAATTTCCTTCAGCCATGCTAGGACTGAACAGACTTTGGACCTGATCTAATGCCCTCATAAGTTAATGAAGATATCCCCTTTGCCTTCAGAAGGCATTGGATCAGGTCCTTCACACAAGTGGAAGAAGCATGAAAAGAGCCAAGTGTTGTGGAGACACATAACCTGATTCTCATTTACGCTAAGGTCCTTTTACACTGTCAGACAAGTGCAAACCTCATTCTTATTTTCACTAAGGCCATTTTCATCTCTGTGGCAGTATAAAGGGGTCCTATTGTAAATGAGAATCAAGTACACATTTGTAAAAGCAACTGATTCCAATGTGACATATAATGAGTGATGTGTGCACCTCAGAAAGTACAGAGGTTTAATCTGTACAGACACCCAAAACATTGGATTCTTTTCTGACACAATCAAAAAAACCTTGGATTTGAAAAAAAAAGACAAAAACAAAAAAACAAAACCACAAAACACCACTTAAACCGGATATCTCACAAGAACAGGTTTTCTCGCAAAATGTCCGCTAATTCCTGCTTCCAATCAGGCCTGATTTGCCATTCTTGCCATAACTTGGCACTAAAAAAAAAATAATAATAGAACTGGAAGAGACCTTGAAAGGTCATCAAGTCCAGCCCCTGCCTTCACTAGCAGGACCAATTTTGCCCCAGATCCCCAATGCTCAATGCTTAAACCACTGAGCTATCCCTCCCCCCCTTAGCACTGCTGTTTCTCTGGCTACTGTAAGACAATGCACAGGTAGGTGCAAATGAAAAGTAATATTTTACAAATAAAAAGTTATACTAATTTTTGCAATCATCAGTAAAAGTTTGGTGTGTGGTTTTGGATTAAGGTTTGGTAACTTCATTATTTTATCCCAGCTGGTTTAGTCATCCCAACATATAGTTCTTTAATTTTTTTAGACTCAAGTATTACAGTCATGGATTACACTTTAAAAATGGGGTCCAAAGCAATGATGTCTTTTCTAGACCTTGTTGGAAAAGGTAATAATTGGAGGTCCTTGTTGGAAAATTTCAATTAACTTTTTTTTTTTTTTTTGCAAACAGGGTCAGTTTTGATGAATCTCCTGATTCAAAAACAAAACAAAAACAACAAGAAAAGAAACCCACCATCAGTGGAAAAAAGTTTCAAAATTGTTGAAATACTCCATTTTAACATTTTTGAAACAAGAAGTTTTAGACAAAACTACTTTGTTTTGAAATTTTCATAAGTTTGGACTGTCTGGAAATGGGACACTGGACTGGTTGGACTGGTGCTCTAACGTATTACCAAGAATTTTCCTTCTCAGGTGCTTGACTGGTGGGTCTTGCTCACATGCTCAGGGTCAAACTGATTGCCATGTTAGAGTCAGGAAGGAATTTTCACCCAGTTCAGATTGACAGGCACTTTGAGGGTGGTTCAGTTTCCTCTGCAGCACTGGGTGCAGATCACTTGTTCATCTGGCCTATCTCACTAAATTAATTCCCTGCCATTGAAGGGGCCTCTGCTATTGGTGCACCACCTGTCCCTCCTGTTCTCTGCGTGTGGCACACAATAGTTGAGTTGCCTGAGAGCTGTAATACTCTAGTCTAATTCTGGGTGATGGGTTTGATTTCCTGCCCAAACCTACTCAATTACCTTTCAGAGTTGGTTACTCTTCTTAGCAAGCTGTTGTTCTTTTCCTACATTAGAGTATCAGTATACTCAAAGAATCTGTGCCTCATGGAATTCACATAATAATTATATCAGTAATCTATTTCTGTCACAGAGTGATAGTAATATAGGACCAATTACTTTGAGAAGCAACAACCAAAGTTGATAAAAAAAATTAATAGCAATTCAGTCATTCAGTGAATTTCACTTTTTGTGTGTGTGAGATTTCTCCATGAGCAGCTTCCAATATTCTCACATTGAGATATGATTCAAAATTATTTATCAGATAATTTCCGTGAATAATTTTTCATTGGTAGCTTGTTTATGAGAAGATTATTTAGAATATTCATTTTTTTACAAAAAATAAATGTTGAACATATGATATTTTCTTCTTTGATTGAAGGAGGTAACCTTGAGAATAATATTTTTGTTCATTATTCTCTTTAGTGATTTTTTTAAACTTGCATTCCTTTAAGATTTTCCAATATGAATTTAAAATTAATTATTTCTTGCCAATAAACTTGTTTTCTAGAAGATTTGCAACAAGTAAACACAAAGCTAAATGTACTTTGAACAGCAAGAGCAAAGAGATAAAATAAGTGGCGAAATAAAGTAATACGTACACCAAAGAACTTCCTGAGTTCAGTCGAAATCCGACATTTTTCCAACAGCTTCTTGTTCAGTAATCTCTCACCAAGAGCATCAGATTAATCCAAACCTTTACTGTTGAATGTAGAATAGTAATGTACATTAGCAGAGCCAGAAATCAAATGCTAGAATAGAATACATGATTTTGAATTGTAGTTTACCTTTATTTCTACAATGTTTTAATATTATTGCATTCATATCCATCATTATGTAAACTGTAGAAATGATTGCAAGCACACTTTTCTTGGTACTTTTAGCCTTGTTGGGATTTGTACATTCAGTCTTTAACTTGTATTGGTTTAAATCTTAATTACTCTGGGGCAGATCCAACTCTCACTGAATTCAGGGGGAAGTTTTTGTTTGACTTGTAAGCGAGTTGAAAGGGATGATTAGTACCACAAATAAGAGGTGCCTGACTCCTTTATTTCTTGGGGAGAGGTTAAGCAGGCACAGCTAAAAGGCAAATTTAACTGCAGTGCTAGCTTCATTGCTCATTCTGTTTAACTTGATTTGATGACTGTATGCAAATACCTTCATGGGCAGAAAATACCAGGCAGTAAAGGGCCCTTTAATGTAATGGAGAAAGCATAACAAAAAACAAAGGCTGGAGGTTAAGGACAGAGAAATTCAAATTAGAAGTAAGGCTTACATTTTTAACAATGGGGTTCATTAATCATATGAAGAAACTATCAAGGGAAGTGGTAGATTCTCCACCTCTTGATGTCTTCAAATCAAGATTGGATGCTTTTCTACAACACAGGCTTTTGTTAAACTCAAGTTATTGGACACAATATAATGTACTTCGCTGAAATTCCAAAGCCTGTGTTATACTGTAAATCAGATTAGATAATCGAATGGTCTCTTTTGGCCTCAAAATCTATGTGTGTTCTTCCTACTACTCTGCAAATCTGTCTCAGCACTGCTGTGAAAGGAACCACCTCAAGGGCTGAGAGAGTAGTTTCACAGTCCATCTCCACTTAGGCTATGGCTACACTAGAGAGCTTACAGCGGCACAACTGCACTGATGCAGCTGCACCACTGTAGCAGACACTCTAAGCCTAATTACTCCAGCCCCTGCGAGAGTGAGCTCTCCCACTGACATAACTCTGGCCACACTGGCACTTAAGTCAGTGTAACTTACATCACCTGGGGGGTGGCTTATTCACACCCCTGAACAAAATAAGTTATACTGACATAAGTGTAGACATAGCCTTAGTGTTTGGTTTCTCTGCTGCGATCATCAACCACCATGCCAACTGGTGCCAGTTGTGGTGGTGATTTTAAATAACCTGTTCAGTAGGATTGAATTCAGACCACCAGCTAATGTCACATACCTCACATAAGAGTCATCAGCTAGTGATAGCTTGCCCTGACAAAATATGATACACTCAAATCAGTGATCTAGAAATGAAAAGCTCTGCAAGTCATTACTATTTCTCTAAGACACCTAGTCAAGCCTCCACTAAGTCTTGTATAACATCTTGCAAATTGCTCAGAACTGCTAGCAAAGTTATATCAACTTATCACCTAACAATTACTCATTCCTGTTCTGTGCTGGATGCAAAATTGATGTGTGACATTCTTTGGTAGTTTCAGCCCCCACTCAGCCTACAGAACTTCTGTTTGAAGTGCAGAGGCTTAAGGAACTACAGAAATATCCAACAAGTTCTCGGCAAAGAAACTTCATTATATGAGGAGGACCTAAACAGGTATGTGCCAAACACTCCCCTGCATTGGACTGTATAAAAACTACTTATACCTGTGCAGGCTGGGTGTAAAATGCAACCAGAAAATAATGGTGCTATTTCACATTGGATTTGCATAGATGTAAATGGCTATATGAGATGCAAAGCAATGATGAATCTGGTCCATGCAGGGCAGGCTTTCAATACTTACAAGGGCCAAGATTTTTCCAAAACTAGGAGTACAAATGTAGGTTTTTAATTTTATATTTAAGGCTCTGGCCTCATTTTCAAAAATGCTGAGCACCTAGTTGGCCAATGAGAAGTAATTTATAGGATCTAAACTTAGACTCTTGTTTTGGAAAATCTTGGCCATACAGTTCAAAGAAGGAAGTAATGAGACCTTATTTATTATGATAGTCCAACATATACTGAGCTGATAACATCAGTGCTACTCATTTCTGAGGTTGAAGTTGACTCTGTGATGGGTTCTGTCACAGAGAACCCCTTGAGACTGTCATCTGATGTGCTCGAGTCAGCATACTTACAACTCACTTAAAATCACTACCAGTATCTCAAAGCAATCATCTATGCACGGATCCTACTTGACTACACCACTGTGATGGGTTCGGTCCCAGAGATCACCTTGGGACTGTCACCTGATGTGCTGAGACTATCTCTGAGCCTGTTTTCCACTGCCATCTGGGACTCCAGAACACTGCCTTGTTGAGCCAGATATGCTAACCTGCTGCAACACGACCCAGGTCTGGTCCACAACCCCAAAGCTGCAGGCTTAACTGAAAACAGCTTAGCAAGTTACCTGCCTCCAGCACCCAGACACCCAGCTCCCAATGGGATCCAAACTCTCAATAAATCCCTTTTACTCTATATAAAGCTTACACAGGGTAAATTCAGAAATTGTTCACCCTCTATATCATTCATAGAGAGATATGCACAGCTGTTTGCTCCCCCAGGTATCAATCACTTACTCTGGGTTCAATAATAAACAAAAGTGATTTTATTAAGAAAAAAAGTAGGATTTAAGTGGTTTCAAGTAATAGCAGACAGAATAAATAAAGTCACCAAGCAAAATAAAGCAAAAACATTCAAGTATAAGCCTAATACATTAAGAACACAGGTAAAATCACACCCTCAGGGATGTTCCAATAAGCTTCTTTCACAGACTATACTTCTTCTTAATCTGGGCCCAACCCTTTCCCCTGATACACTCCTTGTTTGTTCCAGCAGACATCTTAGGTGGAAACTAGGGGTTTTCTCATGAATAGTAGCTGCCTTTGTTCTGCCCCTCCTTCCCCTTTTATAGCTTTGTCAGAAGGCAGGGATCTTTTGTCTCGCTGGGTCCCTACCCCTCTTTCTAAATGGAAAAGTACCAGATTTAAGGTGGATTCCAGTATCATGTGACATTGTCACATGTCACTGTAATGACTCATTCTTCATTACCCATGGACTGGCTCACACTACACAGGAAGGTGTGCAGGTAAATAAACCATCTACAACCAATTGTCCTAGTCAATGGGAGCCATCAAAATTCTAAATCACCATTAATGGCCCAGACTTTGCATAGTTACACTTTGCAGAGTTATACTTCATATTTCTGGCTTCACATACAAGGATGATACATGCATACCAATAGGATGAACACACTCAGTAGAGTATAAGCTTTGTAATGATACCTTACAAGAGACCTTGTACATAAAGCATATTCTAGTTACATTATATTCACATTCATAAGCATATTTTTATAAAACATATGGAATGCCACATCACAGACTCCATTTACATTTTAATAGTAATCTTGAAGGGGTAAAAAATATCTCTAGTAAAGAGTTGTGGTGGGGAAGAGATAGTACTTGCTTTATCAGATGGAAGCTCTAAGCAATGGCAGTTCTGAAACACTGCTATCATCAACCAAGAAAGGTGCATTTGGTGCCTTAAGAATGAAAGTCACAATATACCTGAAAAGTATTACATTATTTCAAGACCATAGTCTATAAACATAACATGTAGGATAACAAGAGAAAGAGCTTGTAGTTGGAAATGTGTATAGTGAAAGATAGAGCCATATATACAAATATATGCCCCATTAAATAATCACATCTGTTTCAATTCCAGGTGTACAAGGTTGTTGGGATACTGCCATAGCTTTAAAAAGAAAAAAACATGGATAAGAATGTGAATGAAGTCCCCTTCCCAGTCAGACTACTTATGTGAGTGAATGCTCACCAAGGCGAGTGAGGAGTTCACAATCTGTTCCCAGTCATCTGTGTTTTTCATTCAAGGTGATTACCATCCCAAACAAGTTTTTCATCATTTCAAAATCAGTCCACAATGACTATTAAAAGCTTCTCTTTCTTTGTTTCGCTGTCTTTTATCATTTTGAGTGACTGAAGTGCTAGAGGAAATCACAATTTGATATCCAATTGCTGTAGTTCTCTGTTTGCCCACGGAAAGGGTCTAGTGAGGGCTGGTTGGAAAAAAATAGTTTTTGGGGGGGAAATGTCATTTTCAATTCTTTTTATTTTTTACAAGAAATTTCAAAATAAAAAAATGAATAGGAAAATATTTTGTTTACATTTGAATAAGATATTGTCAGCTTGCTTCAATTCAGGTTTCTGAAAAAGTAAATGAAATATTTTTATTGTTATTGAAACAAAACAAAAATGTTTTATTAATTTTCCCCCAGAAAAAATCCCAGAAAAAAAACTAAACTAAAAAAAAAGTTTTCCAACCAGCTCAGGCAGTAGCAAAATAAACGTTTTTAGTCCACCGGTTCCTTCCAATGTGCCTTTTCCCTGCCTAAGGGTGAAAACACAATACAGTCTCATGACCCACTCAGTTCCTGGCTTCAATCACGAGTTTGCCAAAAAAGGTTCTAATTCATGCCAGTTCTCCTGTAGGCTAGGAATATCTAGCAGGGTATGACAAGCACAGGTGTGGTCAGAACTAACATTCTGTTGTGATTAAATATATTGTATCTGACCCAAAATAGAGTAGAGAAAAAAGTTTCCAACCCTCAGAAGTTTCTTCTGACCAATTGTGACAATGGCACCTATCCACTCACTAGGAACTGAATTGAAAGCCACAAATTATGTTTACACACATTGGGCCACCAAACAGCCACCAGATGATAATGATGTTCAGTCACTACTGACAAGGGTGGATTTCATCTCACAATTTACAGGAAAAGCATTCTACAACCCATCACAAATCCCCTGAGCTGTTTTGTTGCCCAGTATTAATTTCCTGTGCCGTATGACCAACTCCTCAAGCCCTTCATAACTTAAGTGAAATGACTCACAACTTATCACTGCATTTTCTTGAATTAATTTTGTCTGTCTTTTTTAAAGCTATATCCGCTTTTGACTTTAAATTTGTTAGAATTATTTGTAATATTGATCAGTGGTTCACACTGGCTCATTTGCTGAAAAATTTCTGCCTATCCTTAATTTCTATTGATCCATTGTATATATTAAAATGACTTCTGTCACACAGATGGCACAGCTATGGGGATTTATTTGTGCTTTCTGACTTGCTCTTTAATCCAACCAGGCATGTGCTAACTTGTACTGTGATAATCTTAAACAACGCTAAGGGTATTAGATATTATTTGAATGTTATTGAGAACCAAAGCTTGTTTGATTGTGTTCAGGCCAGTCACATCACGCGGTCTGTAGGTCTCTGTTGGATTGCCTTTTCTATTTAAAGTTATCTAAAATTTGTTTTTCTTCTTTTTTTATCTGCACTGTTTGATTCTTTACTTTAGCTCACTCTCCAAGCATGGTGTTAAAACTCTCATTTACACCAACAAAGTAGCACATCATCCTTTGAATTCATGAAAATGGAAATCAGGAATGTACACTGGAGTGAAATGATGCTTTTGTGGTTAAGGTACAAGATGATGCTGATGATGGTTAAGGTATAAGATTAAAAGTCTTAAATTCTATCCCTGGCTATCACATAGACTTTCTCCATGACTTTAAACAATTCATTTATGACACAATCCTGAAAAATGTCAAGTTCTTCCAGTGAGATACCCATCACTCTTAACTCCATTAAAGTCCACATGAGTTCAGTGCAGTCATGAAGTCAAAGTAGCAGACCAATAATTCCTTTTGTGCTTCAGTTTCCCCCATCTGCAAAATGGAAGTGATGATTCCAGTCTTACATGAAACTGAACAGCTAGTTTATTAATGGGTATAAACTACTTTGAGGTTGTTGGATGGAAGGGTCAATATTTATCCAAAATATCATTGGTCTAACACTGTCAAAGTCCTCTAGTTATGGTTGGAATTAGGCCACTTCCTATCCCACCAGCACTTCCTGCCCCACCTTAGAATTTGAAATTCCATAGTATCTGGTAACCTTCAACCCACTACTGAAGATTGAGTGACCATCCAACACTCCCATTTTGCAGGGGGAGGGACCCAGGGGGTACTGGAAGAGGGTATCAATGGAAAGAGTGGGGGGAAGGCATCAAAGGAAAGTGTGTGTGAGAATAGGGAGAGGGCATCTGGAAGGGCAGGTAGATGGTGTTTGAAGGTTATATTGGGAACAGCTGTGTTCCTGTGGACTGAGTACCAGGCCAGGAAGTAGGAAAGGCATGTTCTATTCCTCATTCTCCTATTGGCTTGTTGTATGTTGTATGGCTTAGACAATGCCTGAGCCTCAGTTATACTGTTTGTAAAATGGGGAGAACAATGTTTCCTCATCTTTATAAAATTACCTTTAGGTATGTCACAATTGCCTAGGGTGAACTATCCACCCTCGTTTCTGGTACAGACACACCATGCTAGTGACAGACACAGATTCAGTATCAATGATCACCAAAGAGCACCCTTCATTGGTCGCATGATCTACAGTTGAAAAGGTCTATGAATGTAAAATATATATTTTTTAAAAAAATCAAAATATGTAGGGAAGATTTTGATCCAATTCCTGTGAAACGTACAGTACTTGAATTCTACCCTGAAGAGGAGTGCAGAGCCTAATGAAAATAGTCAGGGGAACAATAGTCTAAAACTATATTATTCCTATGTGTGGGATTTAGTGTGACTAAGCTACACCTACTGGTTACTCAGCCTCTTTTCTTTTAATCTCTTTGAAGGATACAGACAGACACCTGAGTCACTAACACTTGTAAATTGCTCAGGTGTCTGCTGAAATGCTTGTAAGCTCCAGGCAATTTTCTTGAATAGTTTGTGCTTATCAATCATATAACAATACAGAACAAAATGGCAATGCTTAAATTCTCCTCTTTTATGTCAAAAATAATAAGCGAAAGATCTGAGAAAAACAGGTCATAGCTTCAATACTTAATGTTAAATTGTAGTTGGGAACATAAAAGCAAAATGTTGATATTCATTGAAAGTCAAAGCCAAAGAAATTATGATAATGTGCTATAAAATTAATTACAAAGAGGCGGAGAAAGGCTTTCTAAATGGGTAGGTACCAAAGAAGGAATTGGATGTTGTTGCAAAACTGAAAAAGACTGAGAATAACTTGAGCCCTAGTCAATATAATTTGTATTACAGTAGCAGCCAGCTGAATTCAGGACCCCATTGTGCTAAAAACTGTTCAAAGAAAAGGTAGGATACAGTCCCTGCACTGAGGGGTTACATTTTAAAACAAGACAACTACAGGGTAGGTAGAAAAAATTGGCAATATTTAGAAATGGAGAGGTAAGGGACAGAGATATTAAGACAACCCACCAAAAGTCACACTGGAAGTCTGTACTAGAGCTGGGAACTGAGTGAGAATTGGAAAGTAGTGATTCTAAAGAGGATTTAGGGATCATAGGGGACAAACAAGTCAATATGAACTCCTGGTGTGATACTGTGGCAAAAAGAGCTAATGCAATCTTTGGATGTATAAACAGAAGAGCAGGGAGTAGAAGTACAGAGGTGATTTTGCCTCTGTGTACAGCATTTGTGAGACAAATGTTGGAATACTGCCTCCCGTTCTATGTCCACATTTTATAAAGGATTTTGAAAAACTGGAGAAGATACAGAAAAGAGCCTCAAAAAATAGTTGAAGCCTGGAAAAAATCCCTTAAAGTGAGAGACATCAAAAGATTAATATGTTTAATTAATAAAAAAAAAAGATTTAGAAGTGGCTTCATTATGGTGTATGCATATTTTCACAAGTCGAAAAGACCAGATAGTAACGAGCTCTTTAGTCTAGGGGAGAAAGGCATAAACAAACAACAGAAGTTAAGGAGAGAAATTCAAGTAAGGCACAATTTTTTAACAGTGAGTGTGAGTAACCACTGGAACAGATTACCAAAGGAAGTGATGGATTCTCCACCTCTTGTT